>NC_059431.1:6722523-6895023 GCF_021028975.2 Sphaerodactylus townsendi | reverse complement strand
CCAAATTTAATAATCATAAAATAAAAGAGGTAATGGTAACATTTGTTCTAATGAGCACATGGTCCGGAGCTGGTAAAATAAAAGCAAGTAATTGGCTATTCTTCAATCCCATTACAAGGAGGATTGGAAAAAAATTAGAGGGAGATTGAAGAAAGGAGGGAGGGAAGGAGAGAATTAAAACAAAATCAGAACAGAGTGTCCATTTCAATTAATGTACTGACTCCAGTGCGTTAAACCGTTCCAGGTGTACCCTCTTTCTCGAATTTTCTGTTTGTGTTGTTGTCGACAAACGGCACAGCAACACCCACTCACGCACACACACAAAACCCCTTCACAGCTTGTCTGGATTCTGATGATATTGATTCCACGGGCTTCACCCAGAGTGTTTTAATCAGACAGATCAGTTGAAGAAAACTGTCACCATACCGTTAGAAGCAACCAGCAAGAGAAGAACAGGAGAGTAAGGAAACCGCCGCTTGATTTCATTGTCGCGTTCATACTTAATTTTTGGAGCTATGTTGATTCGAGCCAGATCTGATTTTAAACAAGCCAGAAAGTCACCATCGGCTAATTATTTTCATTTCATTTATTTGATGAAGGGTAGAATCTAGGAGAAGTCGTACACATCTCAAGTGCCATGTAATTAACAATCTTACACTTAAAAGGGAGGAGAAAAATACTCGGCGGTAACCCTCAATTAGCTTTTGGAAGTACTGGAATTTCACTTACGTTTGCTCATGCAAATCATAAAATCAAGGACACAAAGGGAAATGGATGGATTACATTTTTTTTGCAGGGGGTGTGGATCTTGTGATTTGTATCTGTGATTGGAGTAGAACTTCTGGAGTTGGTGTTCCCTGACTCCCTCTGAGAGCCAGCATGGTGTGGTGGTTAAGAGCAGGTGGATTCTAATCTGGAGAACCGGGGTTGATTCCCCTCTCCTCCACCTGAGCGCCAGAGGCTTATCTGGTGAACCAGATTTTACATTCCTGCTGGGTGACTTTGGGCTAGTCATAGTTCTTTGGAACTCTCTCTGCCCCACCTACCTCATAAGGTGTCTGTTGTGGGGAGAGGAAGAGAAAGAGCTTGTAAGCAGAGGTGGGATCCAGCAGGTCCTCACAGGTTCCCGAGAGTAGGTTACTAATTATTTGTGTGTGCCGAGAGGGGGTTACTAATTGGTGATTTTGCCACGTGATTTTGGCCTTAGTCACACCCCTCCTCTCAGCAGTAGCGCGCAGAACTTGAAGCAGTCTAGCAGGAGGTGCACCGGCATGCGTGGCAGCCTGCGCCTGCGTGCATTTGTTTCCCGCCCAAGGACCGGAGCAGCGGCTGTGTCCTTGCCACAGCCCCACCCAGGAATGTCCCGCCCCTGGAATGCCCAGCCACGCCCCCGTCGTGCCCCGCCCAGCCCCATTGGTGCTACGCCACAGTTTGAATCCCACCACCATGGGAACCTGTTACTAAAATTTTTGGATCCCACCACTGCTTGTAAGCCACTTTGAGTATCCTTACAGGAGAGAAAGGTGGGATATAAATCCAGACTTCTCCTCCTCCTCTCCTCCTTCTCCTCCTTCTTCTCCTGCAGACCAACACGGCTACCCACCTGAAGTGATCTTCCCAATATCTGGCAATAAAAAGCTCAAAGGAAACCAGTTCTCAGCCCACAAGCCCTATGAAATAAACATGTTCTTACACATTTTTTTACAAGTTTTACAAATATTCTCAGGGCTAGGAAATGTGAAGCACTATGGGGAAGAGAACCGCACCATCTTAATTCCATCAATACTCTAGTGTAGTATGTTGGCCCAGTTGGGAAAATGGCAAGTTTGGGCATACACTTTGGGGTTGGTGAACATCCGTAAATTGCATTATGTGTTCAGGAAATGTGTGTGCCATTTCTCCAGAGACCTTCTCGAAAACAGCCGGAAGCCAAGAAAAACAAAGCCATTAAAGCACAAATTTGAAAAAAAAACTGGCCCAAACCATCAAAGCGCAATAAAAAAACAAGGCAGTGCCATTAAAACAAGCCACAGTACGTGTGTTAAATGCTCTCCAGTCACTGGGGTGCTGTGTGGTTTCCGGGCTGTATGGCCGTGTTCTAGCAGCATTCTCTCCTGACGTTTCGCCTGCATCTGTGGCTGGCATCTTCAGAGGATCTGATAGTAGGAATGGAAAGCAAGTGGAGTATATGTGAGGTCAAAAGGTGAGGCCCTCTGAATAGAGTAGCCTGGTATGTGAGACACAAAGAAGTTTGTAGCCTGGGAGTAACAATGAAGATAGCAAGGAATGAAGATAGCTCTCCAGTCACTTCTGATATAGCACAACTCTATGAATAAACATCCTCCCAACATCCCTATTGTTAACAGCCTTGCTCAGGTCTTGCAGACTGAAAGCCATGGCTTCCATTGTACAGTCAAGCTATCTCTTGCTGGATCTTCCTCTTTTCCTGATGCCTTCCACTTTTCCTAGCATTATTATCTTTTCCAGTCTTCTCATAATGTGACCAAAGTACAATAGCCTCAGTTTAACCATTTTTAGCTTCTAGAGACAGTTCAGGCTTGATTTGATCTGGAACCCACTGATCTGTCTTTTTGGCTGTCCATGGCAGCTATAAAACACTCCTCTGACAGCAGATTTCCAAGGACTCATTTTTCTTTCCATCAGCTTTCTTCATTGTCAAACTTTCACACCCGCATATAGTAATGAGAATACTAATAGAAGAAGAAGAAGAGTTGGGATTTATATCCCCCCTTTCTCTCCTGCAGGAGACTCAAAGGGGCTGACAATCTCCTTGCCCTTCCCCCCCTCACAACAAACACCCTGTGAGCTAGGTGGGGCTGAGAGAGCTCCAAAGAACTGTGACTAGCCCAAGGTCACCCAGCTGGCATGTGTGGGAGTGCACAGGCTAATCTGAACTCCCCAGATAAGCCTCCACAGCTCAGGCGACAGAACTGGGAATCAACCCCGGTTCCTCCAGATTAGAATGCACCTGCTCTTAACCATTACGCCACTGCTGCTCCCAGGAGAACTGGTACTTGTGGTCTGAGGATCAGCAGTAATTCTGAAGGATCTTCAGGCCCTTGAAATTCATCTCTTCTTTGACATCATGTGAATTTTGATATTATTTTTTTACCTACTGAATTCTTCAGCAAGAGTTCTTTATTTAACTCCCCCACCCCTCTGTCTTTCCTTGTTTATTTTAATTAAACATGTAATGGTTGTTAAACCGACATAGTCCAGAGTTAGTAGGTTGGTATTATAACATTTATTAAAATAATGCTATGGGTTAATAGAAACAGGAAAGAACCAAGGAATTAAAATGCAAGCGATGTAAAATCCCAACTAAAACCCAATGTATTCAATCCAGTAGCTAACTAAAAGCTCAAGAAAGAAAACGTCCCGATATAGTAAAGTACTGCAAAACAATTGGCAATTTTCGGTTATCAAAATTTATTTAACATTAAAATTTATTTAAAATTTATTTAACTTTCAATCGTATGCTTGTTCAGCATTCTTCTCCCATCCAATGCCGACCCGGATCTCCGTAGGAGACGGAAACCACAACCATCATATAAATAATACATTTCTCCCGCTCTCAAATGAGAAAATCAAAACCAAATTCCACATTTCCACTCAAAAATTACAAAGAGGCCGGGTTACGGAGGCTAAACAACTTCAATACAATAATTACAACGATAATAATTGAAATATTGTTACAAATGCGGTGTCCTTTCAAGTTTCCGCGCTGATTTTGCGTGAGTGTGTCCAGACTGTTATGGAGCCAAATTAAATCCTGCATATTGTATGACCACAAGCGCACTCGTAATAGGCGTTCTTTGTTTGGCATTTCCATTTCTTTTGCTTTTCTGGCTTTTAATGAATTCCCCTGAAGGCATTCATGCAAGTAAGCGTTTTGTTTATCGGAAACAGTACATAAAATAAATAAAACACGGGGAATGTCGGGGAAGAACAAGGTTGCTATAGTGGTGAGCTTTGGCAAATGGGGGACTCGGATGGGCAATTTTGCCCACTTCTTGGGACGTCTCTCAATAGGAGAGCCGGCATGACGGGGCTTCTGTGCAGAGGAGCAGGTGACTGACTAGAGAGCCAGCGTGGTGTAGTGGTTAAGAGCAGGTGCACTCTAATCTGGAGAACCAGGTTTGATTCCCCGCTCTGCCACTTGAGCTGTGGAGGCTTATCTGGCGAACCACATTCGCTTCTGCACTCCAACACATGCCAACGGGGTGAGCTTGGGCTAGTCACAGTTCTTCGGAGCTCTCTCAGCCCCACCCACCTCACAGGGTGTTTGTTGTGAGTGGGAAAGGGAAAGGAGATGTAAGCCCATTTGAGTCTTCTTACTGGAGAGAAAGGGGGGATATAAATCCAAACTCTTCTGTATTCAATAAATGCACAGAGGAGTCACATACCAACATCCTACAGGAGAGAATGGGGGGTTATAAATCCAACTCTTCTTCTTCTCTTCTTCTTCACTTTTAAGAGCAGCCTATCGGACATATAAGCTCAATTCAATTCAATAAGCCTTTATTGGCATATACACGATAGTTCCAGTTAAAATATAGTTCCAGTTAAAATATAGTTCCAGTTAAAAAATACAGTTCCAGTTAAAAAGTGAATAGTAAAAAACTTCACGTTTGTCATACATTCAGTTTACAAACTTCTGACAAAAACGTTGCCACTATAAGGCAACAATGAAAATCCTGCCAATTTAAAAGCATAACTACTTTATCTGATTCAGTATAATCAATCATAGGGTCTATAGCTTGGGATAGCAGGCTGGATTGGAGTTCTTGGTGTAATACGCATTATACTTCATACATATGAAACTGCCCAATACTGTATCAGACCATCAATCCCTCAAAGTCAGTATTGCCTACTCAGACTGTCAGGCACCTTCCGCACACGCAAAATAATGCATTTTCAAACCACTTTCACGACTGTTTGCAAGTGGATTTTGCTATTCTGCACAGCTTCAAAGAGCACTGAAAGCAGTTTGAAAGTCCATTATTCTGCATGTGCGGAAGGAGCCTCAGCTGCTTTCCAGGGTCTCAGGTGGAAAAGGTGTTTCCCGTCACATAAGGGCTGGTCCTTGCAACTAGAGATGCCAGGGGTTGAATTTTGGACGTTCTAGCAGGCGACGCTGATGCTCTGCTACTGGGCCAATGCCAGGCTTTTTGATCTGTGTACAAAAAAAAATTGCAGTGGGTTTCCATGGACCTGGTCTCCATGATGAATTCCACACAGCACAGAAATAACGTCTTTGAGGAGGAACTTCACACAACTCTCTTCCCCATTTGAGTTGAGCCCATTATATGAGAGGGGGGGATATGATGGAAGTCTATAAAATTATGCATGGGGTAGAAAATGTGGACAGAGAGACATTTTTCTCTCTTTCTCACAATACTAGAACCAGGGGGCATTCATTGAAAAGGCTGGGGGGAAGAATTAGGACTAATAAAAGGAAACACTTCTTCACGCAACGTGGGATTGGTGTTTGGAATATGCTGCCACACGAGGTGGTGATGGCCACTAACCTGGACAGCTTTAAAAGGGGCTTGGACAGATTTATGGAGGAGAAGTCGATCTATGGCTACCAATCTTGATCCTCCTTGATCTCAGATTGCAAATGCCTTAGCAGACCAGGTGCTCAGGAGCAGCAGCAGCAGAAGGCCATTGCTTTCACATCCTGCATGTGAGCTCCCAAAGGCACCTGGCGGGCCACTGCGAGTAGCAGAGAGCTGGACTAGATAGACTCTGGTCTGATCCAGCAGGCTCTTTCTTATGTTCTTATGAGAGCCAGCGTGGTGCAGTGGTTAAGAGTTGGTGTGCTCTAATCTGGGGAACCCAATAGTCTTCATGCTGAGGAATGGGGAAACATATCCAGTTCACCGGGTAAGAGTTCACTACTCATGTGGAGGAGTGGGGAATTAAACCCAGGATTTCGGATCAGAGTTCACCACTACACCCCAACAACTGTATGAATTCTCTATAATTCTATTGCTTCTTTGCCCTGATGCACAATCACATGAGAATATGCAATGTACATTTCAGCCTGCACACGAAGCCACATAGTCCTATGTCCTGGAACAGACATGCAATTATATAACTCACGGAGCTAAGGTCCCCTGTCAGCAAACACTGTCAGACTGAAAACAAACAGAGAAAAAGTGAAAATGCATCCAACATCTAATCCATTTGCAGCATTATAAAACATTATATAGATACACTCACACACACAAACAAATCATACACACACACACACACTCACATCCAAATGCAGAGGTTGAAAGTATTCTTTGTGTGCGGCAATTCCGCTGGGGGGAAAAATATACTCGCTGCCATTTAGAGAATGGATATTGCCTATTTATATCTGCACCTTTGACTGATATGATTGGGTTGAGAAGTATTGTCAATAGCCTGCCATTTGTCTGACCCCCCTGACGAAATAAAATAAAGCAGCAGAGACAAAATACTAACACAAAAGCCCATAAAGGAAAAATTGAGTGAACTATAAATATTGTGTCTAAATGCAAAAGGAAGCAAAGGGGACCGGCAGGAAGATAAAAGGAACTCCGAAACTCCATTTGATCCCTGAAAAGAAAAAAAAGAAAATTCCCTCTTCCCCCGAATAATTCAGAACCGAGAACTGAAGTGTGAGGATTGAAGAGAAAGAGCGGCATTCATCATCAGTTCCTTTGCTATTCGTAATCACAATTCAGATTTCAAGGGGGCGGCTGGGAGATTTGTCATTCTCTGCCGAGGCTATACTTTTCTCTTAAAAAAAACAATTGCATCGTTTCCCAGGGAAGCATTCAGCCCAATACAGAAGAGACAGCAAAAAGTAGCATCAGCAGGAAGTCCTGCTAAACTCTTCTGGGCCCCCCAAAATACTTAAGTCTGTGTGAATGATGTGCGATCACAGACCGTGAGCCCATGAAGAATCAAGTTGTCACAACTGCCCCCGCAAAGCACTACACAAAACTGGCACATTCTTTCTCCAAAGGCTTTGTCATACTTGTATCCTGTGCTTCTGGAGCTCAGTGTGCCTCAAGCTGTTATTCCTCTCATCTGCTGTATTCTCACAACAACCCTGTGAGGTAGGTCAGGCTGTTTTATCCAAATGAATCCCAGTGACAGGCCTGCTGCATGAAGACAGGTAGAGAGCTGGAAAACAACTTCTGGGGCCATAAGGGATTGCTTGTGTCTATTTATACACAGCCCCAAGTTATAGAAGAAGAAGGAGGAGGAGGAGGAGGAGGAGGAGGAGGAGGAGGAGGAGAAGAAGAGGAGGAGGAGGAGGAGGAGGAGGAGGAGGAGGAGGAGGAGGAGGAGGAGTTTGGATTTATACTCTGCTTTTCTTAACCGTAAGTAGCCTCAAAGTGGCTTACAAACTTTTTCCCTTCCTCTTCCCACAACAGACTCCTTGGGAGGTAGGTGGGGCTGAGAGAGTTCTGAGAGAACTGTGACTGGCCCAAGGTCAACCAGCAGGCTTCAGGTGGAGGAGCGGGGAATCAAACCAAATGAGAGTCCACCTGCTTTTGACCCCCTACACCACGCTGGTTCTCAAGAAACAAGAAAGCTGCCAGGGAGTAAAAGATGGAAGGGAGATCATATTTAACCCTTAAGTGACTTCACTGACTTAACCAGGATTCGGAATAGAAAGGAGTAAGGGAACGGCACTGAACAATTTAGCAATGATGCATCAGCAGTTTACAAGTGACAATCCGATAATAATAATAATAATAATAATAATAATAATAATAATAATAATAATAATAATAATAATAATAATAATAATAATAATAATAATAATAATAATAATAATAATAATAATAATAATAATAATAATAATAATAATTCGAATATGCTTCAAGTGCTCCCCTAGTGTTTTTGGGATGGCGCCCAGCGTGCAGATTACCACTGGGACGACCTCAGCTGGTTTGTGCCATAGACGCTGAAGCTCGATTTTCAAATCGTGGTATCTAGTGACCTTCTCGTGTTCTTTTTCTAAATTAACATTGGTCAAATTCAGAAGGCAGCCCTGCTGGGATCCACACAAATACTATGCCGATACATTACAACTTCCTCGGCCTCTGGGTGAGGCTCGAATTGTAATGAAGGCCAACAACCAGCTAAAGATCTGGCAGCTGTGAAATCTACAATAATGATAATGATAACAACAATAATAACAACAACAATAGCAATAACAACAACAACAACAATATATAAAATTACCTTTGCCCAAACCTAGGACACAATTGTATTACTTCAGGCTCAATGTCCAATCAACGTTACTCATTATCCAAATTATGTTCCCCCCCCCCCCCCCCCGGCCAGCCAAAAGAAAACTAACCCAAAGAAAGGAGATTTTCAAATGAAAAGGGAACGAGTCTTCAGCCAGGCTTAGAATTGGATTATCTGAGCAGGAAGAAAGACTATTAAACTACTAATGTGGTATAGTTATGTCTGGTGTTAATCTGCCTGAGAGTTGAAGAAAAAATGCATGTCGTGTTTGAGTAAAATTTGACTAATTATTGTGTTGTTTTTATCATTTTCTTATAAATTCCACAGATATATATCTATTTAGCCAATTCACATGTCCATCTTTGCTTCTTCAATGTAAGGTTTATCTTTAGGGTTAATATCTTCTCTCTTGCGATGTACAAAGCCATGTGTTTGACCCAGATAGATTTTAACCTCAAAATCAACTTTGCAATGCTCTGTCAGTTTCTGTTCTAGTTCAGCGACCTATAAGAGAAGGTTGGTTGGTTATATGCTTTGCTGGTAAAATCAGGGAAGGAAGAAGATAAGAGGAGGGTAAGGGATAGGAGGGTAAGGGATAGGAAGGCATGGAAAATGAATTTCAGGACTAACGGCAGAATGGAAGAAGGGGGAAAGCGTTCTCCATTTGACCTGCTGAGGACAGTCCAGTCATTTTAGCATCCAGTGGTTGTGGAAAAAGTTTCCAGCCCAGTGCTATTGTGAGATACTATGACATGAATTCCAATTGTATCCAGACGTGATGTCACCACATTTCATAGCGTTCTAGGATTCCCCCCAAACTCTATGGTAGACACCATACAGTTCAAGGTAATTCCTAGAGCACCACAACACAGGGATGTCATTTCCTGGTAAACAGCTAGTAATGACATTGTGGCATCATGTGATCCATTAACCCCCTTATTTTGTCACCCTACTTGAGTGCTGCAGGGGACAGAGATCCAGGGAGGGAGGTTGCTGGCCATGGTGAGCAACTTGACCTTCCTAGGAAGAAGGAAAAGCCCCTGTCATTTCAGTATTGGGAGAAGATCCAGGACCAGAAACTACAAAAACAGAAGGCTTGAAAATGTCCTTCTTAAGAGAAGATGAAGAACAGCCTGAGCGAGTAAATGGCGTAGGAGCAGCAGTGGCGCAGGAGGTTAAGAGCTCGTGTATCTAATCTGGAGGAACCGGGTTTGATTCCCAGCTCTGCCGCCTGAGCTGTGGAGGCTTATCTGGGGAATTCAGATTAGCCTGTGCACTCCCACACACGCCAGCTGGGTGACCTTGGGCTAGTCACAGCTTCTCGGAGCTCTCTCACCTACCTCACAGGATGTTTGTTGTGAGGGAGGAAGGGAAAGGAGATTGTAAGCCCCTTTGAGTCTCCTTGCAGAAGAGAAAGGGGGGATATAAATCCAAACTCTTCTTCTTCTAAATATTTATGAACATAAGAAGAAACCTGCCGGATATGTACCACTCTTCATCGAGTACAATGACCATTCTAGAAACTCAAGGGCAGAAATGAAAAAAAAAATCCGTGTTCTGATTTTGACTGTCTCCACCCTCTGATATTCAGTGGCATACTGTTCCTGAATATGGATGTTCTACTTCATTTAGTTGTCATGGCAGATAGTTATCCTCCATAATTCGGTCAATCTCCTTTTAAATCTTTTTTAAAAGACACCTCAGACATCTATCTTCTGTCACATATTGTGGCAGATAAGCTCATCAGTGACTTCTTTTTATATGTGTATTTAAATACCTGCACTCTTCTTTTTGGTCGATTAAATTACACTATAAATCACGCACAACAGAAACAACCAATAAAGCCAGAGAAACAGCAGGGTTTTTTTTAAAGCAAACAAGCGATGCCAATAAAATTAATAGGACTACTTAGACCAACAGAGTTCAAGAAACAGTTTGTCATTTCAGCAGTATACCGCGGATACCAACGGAAGTCAAATTAAATAGAGGAAAATAAATAAATTAGACTTTGGTTAAGTTCTGAAATATTAATGGGGCTGATGAAAATCAAGCATGGCAAGGGAGCGAGAGAGCTTGCAGAATTGGCACTACTAGTGTAAGGGGATTAAAAAAAAGTAAAATTTGGATTCAGAATTTAGGGGTATAATCCCACATTTTGAGGCATTCTTATACCATTTTTTTTTTTAAAAAAAACTCTGGGTGGGGACAAAGTGGATTTTTAAAAATTGCAAATAGGTCCCAATTTTCAGGGAACCAAGTCCACTCTCCCCTGTAAAGACCTCCCAAGCTTGAAAGGGATTGAACAAAACTGACTAATTTTATAGGTTCCTGAGGAAAGTGCTCTAAGGCTCATTCCGCACCTGCAGAATCATGCCCTTTCAAACTGCTTTCAGTGCTCTTTGAAGCTGTGCGGAATGGCAAAATCCACCTGCAAACAGTGGTGAAAGTGGTTTGAAAACGCATTATTTTGCGTGTGCGGAAGGGGCCTAAGATAGACTGGTATCCCTTCGTTCCTATGTGTGGAACGGAAGATTTTTCAGGAGTTCAAGAATGGGCGTTTGTAGTGCAAATAGCAAAAAAGTTGCAAAATAACAATTCCCCCCCCCCCACACACACATTTTAAGGCAACTTTATAGACCCCTGAACAAGGTTTCTCTCATCCGTCCTGGTCTTTCCTCTTAAGGAGAAAAGTGTCAAACTTAAAACCTGGGCTGAGAGAGCTCCGAAAAGCTGTGACTACCCCAAGGTCACCCAGCTGGCATGTGTGGGAGTGCCCAGGCTAATCTGAATTCCCCAGATAAGCCTCCACAACTCAAGCGGCAGAGCAGGGAATCAAACCTGGTTCCTACAGATCAGAGTGCCCCTGCTCTTAGCCACTACGCCACTGCTGCTCTTATATACAGGACGATTGCCTTCGCTTTCCCTGCAAAAGGGAGATGAAAAGCTGCCTTTTCAGAGCTTTCAAAAACCATGGGGATTCTTTGGTCTGAAGGCGGACTGTCAGCCGAAGAATGCAGAAAATGTGCATAATCGAGAATCAAACTCAAAGGTAATGTATGCTCAATGTGACGACCACAACCTTTGAATTGGTTTTTTTTTCCCTAGTGGTTCACTTGAAATAATACAATCAATGCTTCTTGTTGCGTGGAAAACCCGAGGAATTTAGCAAGTGAGGGGGGAAAATCTATTACAAAAGGGAAAAATAAAAGCTGAGTACCGTCAATTTTTCCCCTTCCCGCGGCAGCAATTCTTTTGTGACTGCAGAAGTGACCCAGAATGCTGTAAATCAGCTCTAAGCTCAATTGCTTCCGGCTGGGATATTTAGGTGAAAATACAAACATCGGCAAGAATGAGGGCTATCAGTTACAACGAGTCCTTTGCTCCCGGGTAAATCTCCTCCATACAGTTTGAACTGGTGCCAGTGGAATGCATCAGTCAAAAATATCAGACTCCAACCTGAGACAGAGTTTTGGTTCTCCTGAACCTGTCAACCTGTGAAAATGGTTTTCATATCGCTTGTGGCCCTCCAGATGTTATGGACTACAGCAGAGGCGGGATCCAGCAGGTTCTCACAGGTTCCCGAGAGTAGGTTACTAATTATGTGTGTGTGCCGAGAGGGGGGTTACTAATGGGTGATTTTGCCACATGATTTTTGCCTTAGTTACGCCCCTCCTCTCAGCAGCAGCGCGCAGAACTTGAAGCAGTCTAGCAGGAGGTGCACCGGCGTGCATGGCAGCCTGCGCCTGCGTGCATTCGTTTCCTGCCCAAGGATCAGCGCAGCGGCTGCGTCCTTGCCACAGCCCCGCCCAGGAATGCCCCGCCCCCAGAATGCCCACCACGCCCTCGTCGTGCCCCGCCCAGCCCCATTGGCGCTACGCCACAGTTTGAATCCCACCACCATGGGAACCTGTTATTAAAATTTTTGGATCCCACCACTGAGGGGGAGCATCAGAAATGGGATGTTTCAGCGCTGGTGCAGTGGGGAGTTCTGCTGGATACCTGGATATTTGGAGTGATGAGCACGCATTTAATCTTGAGTGGGGAATCGACCAAGGTTAAGGGGGAGGACATGATAGCCATGTTTAGATATTTGAAGGGATGCCTTGTTGGTGAGGGAGCAAGCTTGTTTTCTGCTGTTCAAGAGACTAGACTTGGAGGAATAGGTTCATGGTGAAGGAAAAGAGATTCCACCTAAACCTCAGGAAAGCCTTCCTGACAGTAAGGGCTGTTTGACAGTGGAATACTCTACCTGGGAGTGTGGTGGAGTCTCCTTCTTTGGAGGTTTTTGAAGAGAGGCTGGATGGCCATCTGTCAGGAGTGCTTTGATTGTATGTTCCTGCATTGCAGGGGGTTGGACTTGATGGCCCTTGAGGTCCCTTCCAACGCTGTGATTCTATGATTCTATTGACAGTCCTTTGTAGGCAGAACTCTCTGTTAGATTTCATTTATATTTAGAGTCATGGGTCTGCCAGTAGTGTGTGTGAGTTCAGTTTATAGAAACTTCCCAAGAGATAAATGCGAAAGGTAAAACTTACATTTATTCAAGCATCTCCAGTTCACAGCTTTGTTCCAGGAAAAAGGTAGATAGAAAGAAACCCTAGTCTGAAGAGATTACTTTCCCTAGGACAAGTGGGCATAACTAACGCACCATCACGTGTGTGCAGGTGAGAGGATGCTACAGTGGGAAAGCCCCACTGAGCAGGCTGCCATTGATCATGCGCTCAGGTCAAAGGCTAGAACAGAAGTGCAACCAGCATGGGGAAGAAAGGAAGTTACTGGGCGGTCTCCTGGCCTAGACAAGGAGGGCAAATAAGAGAGGCAACATCACAGTTAGAGTGAGATACACAGCGCCCCCCAGTGTCCAGGCATGCAGAAGTCGCTTATTCCAACACTCTCAAAGTCTTTTATTAGGCCACCCCAAAGTTAGTTAGCGAGTTGTACTTCCATCCATAAAAACAGTAGTTAGCTTACTTTGGCTCACCACTGTTTCCTGGCCTCGAGGATATATTAGTCCCTCTTGTTGCACAATAGTTTCCCTGGGCGCACAGTCTGGAAATAACACACAGCAAGCCTATCCATTTTCCCTCCAGCAAACGCAGAAGGCAGAGCGCCTTCCCAAAGGTTTTGTGCGCAAAGCTGTTGTGTCTAAGTAGAAAATGTTCTTCCTAGCGTGGCAGAATTTTGGAAGGCACTCTCATTTGACTGTTCTGTAGAACTACAATTTCGGGGAGAAAAAGCATTTCATGGTATGAATCCAATCCAATCAAATGCACACTTAACATCACAATAAAGCATGGCCCAGTTGCTGCAAAAATCCTCCCAAAAAATGAAGAAATGTTCCTAGGGCTGTTCACATATTCAGATAGACAGGTGGTAGGTAGAGGTGGGATCCAGCAGGTTCTCACCAGTTCCTGAGAGTGGGTTACTAATTATTTGTGCATGCTGAGAGGGGGTTACTAATTGGGTCTGTTTTTCCGTTAGAAATTCCATTAGGTCCAAAAATCATCAAGTCCTGTTGTTTCCTATGTGGCTGGTTAGCGAAGGTAGAAAACGGGATAATTCTCCCTGTTGGGCTGTTTTAAAAACATGTTTTAGAAATATGGTAAAGTTCCTTGTTTAAGGAAAGTATCCTTCTTTTGATTTCTAGAAACAAAATTAAGTATTTGAAAGTATTAAGTATTTGACAGGCAGTCAATTAGAGGAGAAGTAGTTGTTTCTGTTGGCAGTAGATGATAGGACTTGCTATAATGAGTTTAAATTATGGACAGAAAGATACCAGCTGGAAATTAGGAACTTTTTTTTACAGTAAGAGTTTTTTACAGAGAAATTATTAATGCCCCGCCCCCGCAATGCCCGGCTACGCCCCTGCCGTGCCCCGCCCAGCCCCATTGGCGCTACACCACTGTTTGAATCCCACCCCCAATGGGAACCTGTTACTAAAAATTTTGGATCCCACCACTGGTGGTAGGGATACCACCAACCTGCTGTGTGCAGGAGATCTATGGTTTTTACCACTGAGTTTCTGACCATTCCTGGAGAGGTGTGACTTTGCTTCATCGTTTTCCTGGAAGTGCAGTAACATTGTATCGCTGAACGTTTTCACAGTCGGAATCAAATGTGGGTTTTCCAGGCTGTGTGGCCGTGGTCTGGTAGTTTATGCTCCAAAGGTTTTGCCTGCATCTATGGCTGGCATCTTCACAGACAGGTCGCAATAAGATGTGTTTCTTTCATGTCCCGCCCACTCCCATGTCCCCGCCCCCTTAGACGCCTCCCATTCAATTAGGAATACCAGCCTCCAGGTGGGAACTGGGTACCCCCAAAATTACAACTCACCTCCAGACTACAGAAGTCAGTTCACCTGGAGAAAATAGATGTCCTGTAGGCAGAACACACACACACGCCCAAGGTGATGCAAGGGTGTTGTGCCCAAGGCTTGAGCCCCCTCCAGTCCCCCCCCCATGTTGCCTATGATGCCTTCATGCTGGCAACCCTATTGCAAAATCTTCATTCAATATGATGAATTACATATGAATTGCATTATGAATCCACTCCCATGCCCAATCCAAGATGCTGATGCTGTCCTTTGAAAGTCCTACATGGCTTGGTCCAGAGGTGGGATCCAGCAGGTTCTCACAGGTTCCCGAGAGTAGGTTACAAATTATTTGCGTGTGCCGAGAGGGGGTGACTAATGGGTGATTTTGCCACGTGATTTCGGCCTCAGTTACGCCCCTCCTCTCAGCAGTAGCGCACAGAACTTGAAGCAGTCTAGCAGGAGGTGCACCGGCGTGCGTGGCAGCCTGCGCCTGTGTGCATTCGTTTCCCGCCCAAGGACCGGCACAGGGGCTGCGTCCTTGCCACAGCCCCACCCAGGAATGCCCCGCCCCAGAATGCCTGGTCACGCCCCATCATGCTCCGCCCAGCCCCATTGGCGCTACACCACAGTTTGAATCCCACCACCATGGGAACCTGTTACTAAGATTTTTGGATCCCACCACTGGCTTGGTCCCAAGGTATTTGAGGGACTGTCTTTTCCCATACATTCTGGCCCAGGGTGTGGGGGAGTTGAGGTAGACCCGCCAAATCTGCAATATTCTTCTTACAAAGACCTCACAAGGTTTGTACAGATTGAGTCAGGGGATCCAATTTTATGGCCCCATCTGTCCTCCAATTTTTCCCCATTAACAAACGTGAGATCACATTTACTAACAGAATATCTTTTAAAGGGAATGGTTCCATGTTACCCTGTGACAAATCTTTCTATGGCTCAGGCTTGGGGATGTTTTTTTGAGACAGAGGCACCAAATTTTCAACATAGATGCAGGTGCCTCTTATGAGAACCCCCAAGTTTGGTTATGTTTGGATCAAGGAATCCTATTTTATATGGACCAAGTTTAGGAGTCTGTTCCTAACAGATTCTATGTTGATCAAAAAGAAATGGTAAGAGAGGAGCAGCAGGAAGCAAGGTTCTACAAAACTTCAGGATTGCACTCTGTAGGTGCGCAGAGGCAGGCAACATCTTCCCAAACTTTCCAGCAGTCCAGGGGTGTAACGAGGCAGCCCTGGGCAAACTGTAGCCCTGGGCAAAACCTGAGTTGGATGCCCCCCCCCCCCGGGCGGCCACTCCACCACGACCAAATTTCTTTTTGCACCAGGACATTGGTGCCTGCAGGGGGTGCATTTTTAGACATATCAGCACCAAAATTTCAGAATATCATCAGGAGACTGTCCTTATGCTACTCCCCAGGATTGGTGAGGTTTGGCTCAAGGAGTCCAAAGTTATGGTCTCCCAAAGGGGGTGCCCCATCCCCCATTGTTTCCAATGGGAGCTAATAGGAGATGGGGCTACAGTTTTGAGGGTCCATAACTTTGGCCCCCCCTGAACCAAACTGCACCAAACTTGGGAGGTGCCATCATCTCCAGATGATACCCTGACATTTTGGTGCCGATACATCCAAAAATGCACCCCCTGCAGGAACATCCTAGAAATTTGCCCAAGAATCTTTGTTCTGCATTGAGTTTTTTGCATTGCTGTCAATGGGGGTTGCAGGCTGTGGGGGGCACATTTCTGAAGGCACAGTCTCAAAGCTTTCAGGGTCTCATCAGGAGACTGCCCTAATGATACCCCCCAAGTTTGGTGCAGTTTGGTTCAGGGGGGCCAAAGTTATGGACCCTCAAAACTGTAGCCCCCATCTCCTATTAGCTCCCATTGGAAACAATGGCGGATAGGGGCACCCCCTTTGGGAGTCCATAACTTTGGACTCCCTGAATCAAACCTCACCAAACATGGGGGGTAGCAAAAGGACAGTCTCCTGGTGATACGCTGAAACTTTGGTGCCGCTAGCCTAACAATTGCGCCCCCTGCAGGCCAAAAATGGAAAACCACTAAAATACCCAAAAACGAACCCAGCATTTTGATGCCCCCCACAAGGTGATGCCCTGGGCAGCTGCCCACCTTGCCCAATGGGCATTACGCCAGTGCAGCAGTCCTATGATGGCGCCCCCTAGTGGTTTAAAGCAAAACACATCTGCAAAGGCCAACGTTACAAAAAGGTGTCTGGATTTCTTCACAAAGAGAAATGGAAAAGAAATTCCTGTTTTAGAAGAGAGAATAAAAAGAGAAAAGAGGAATGCATAGCTATAATATAAAAAGCAAATTTGGGGGGAAAGACATTTTCTTCAAACGGCCTGCTCACAAGGTGTCTGCTATGGGGAGGAAAATGGGAGGAGATTATAATCCGCCTTGAGTCTCCTGATGGTTGAGAAAAGTAGGACATAAATCCAAACTCTTCCTTTTAACATAACTCTTATTCCCATAACAATACTGATTTCTTTATTGCTATTGGTGAGGCCTGCAGATTCCCTATATTTGGTTCCTGCCTTCTGGGAATCAAAATCTGTGAGTCTTTAAGAGAAGGGCAACGAGGATGATTGAAGGATTGGAGCACCTTCCTTATGAGGAGAGGCTGCAGCATTTGGGACTCTTTAGTTTGGAGAGGAGACGGCTGAGGGGGGATAGGATTGAAGTCTATAAAATTATGCATGGGATAGAAAATGTGGACACAGAGAAATTGTTTTCTCTTTCTCACAATACTAGAACCAGGGGGCATACATTGAAAATGCTGGGGGGGAAGAATTAGGACTAATAAAAAGAAACACTTCTTCACGCAACGTGTGATTGGTGTTTGGAATATGCTGCCACAGGAGGTGGTGATGGCCACTAACCTGGATAGCTTTAAAAGGGGCTTGGACAGATTTATGAACTCGATTTATGGCTACCAATCTTGATCCTCTTTGATCTGAGATTGCAAATGCCTTAGCAGACCAGGTGCTCGGGAGCAACAGCCGCAGAAGGCCATTGCTTTCACATCCTGCATGTGAGCTCCCAATGGCACCTGGTGGACCACTGCGAGTAGCAGAGAGCTGGACTAGATGGACTTTGGTCTGATCCAGCTGGTTTGTTCTTATGTTCTTATGTTCTTATGTTCAGATTGCAAATCCCTTAACAGACCAGGTGCTCAGGAGCAGCAGCAGCAGAAGGTCATTGCTTTCACATCCTGCATGTGAGCTCCCAAAGGCACCTGGTGGGCCACTGCGAGTAGCAGAGACCTGGACTAGATGGACTCTGGTCTGATCCAGCTGGCTTGTTCTTATGTTCTTATGTTCTTATGTTCTTAATACTGATTTCTTTATTGCTATTGGTGACGCCTGCAGACTCCCTATATTTGGTTCCTGCCTTCTGGGGATCAAAATCTGCGAGTCTTTATTTTTCTACCATTTTACACAAGCAAAGGCTTTCCCATTAATGGTAATGGGATGCCTCCCGTAGATCCATTACACTAGCAAGAGTCATTTTCCTCTAGTGAAAAGGAGCATTCCCTGAGGCTTAGAGCATCTCTCCCCAGGAAAAGGTTCCTTCCACCAGAAGAAAGCAGAGCAGATCTTCAGGATCCAGCCCCAAGGATTTTGCAACGTTATTTTGCATCAGATGGTTTTGATCTAGTTTTTTCACTCAGGCCCGCTCTACGCAGCAAATGTATAGCAAGTTGCAGTCGAGATAAAGAAACGTGCTTTCCTGTTTTTGCGTTGGAATGCATCCGTGTAGGTAGCGATTGGAGCCCACTAAACTATTTATATGCCATTAAAGGTATTCGAAATCGAAATCGAATCGAAGTAAGAACATAAGAACATAAGAACAAGCCAGCTGGATCAGACCAGAGTCCATCTAGTCCAGCTCTCTGCTACTCGCAGTGGCCCGCCAGGTGCCTTTGGGAGCTCACATGCAGGATGTGAAAGCAATGGCCTTCTGCGGCTGTTGCTCCTGAGCACCTGGTCTGCTAAGGCATTTGCAATCTGAGATCAAGGAGGATCAAGATTGGTAGCCATAGATCGACTTCTCCTCCATAAATCTGTCCAAGCCCCTTTTAAAGCTATCCAGGTGAGTGGCCCTCACCACCTCCTGTGGCAGCATATTCCAAACACCAATCCCACGTTGCGTGAAGAAGTGTTTCCTTTTATTAGTCCTCATTCTTCCCCCCAGCAGTTTCAATGTATGCCCCCTGGTTCTATGATTAAAGCCCACGGAAACAATGTGGGTTGCTATTGTGCCTTTGCACGGAGGCACATCTGGGTTTTTTTATTTACCTCCCACTGACATGTAGATACGCAGGTATGCACAAATTAACCCCCCCCCCCACCAGCCATGCTGATGTCTCACGATACCACGATACAACCCATTGATTTTATACAAGGAGCAGGGGCATGCAGGAGGTCCCAGCATCTCCAGGTAAAGGAATCAGGTAGAAGGTAATGTGAAAAAAACCACCCCGAGGCCCTGGAGAGCCAGTGCAAGTCTGTGCACATCTTCATTGATCAATGATCTAATTTAATATAAAGCAGACTCATGTGTGCTCATGTGATCTCCAGAATAGCCTTCCTTACTGTTCAAAGGGAACGTCTCCTTTTCAGTGGAAAAGCTGTCCAGATCCAACCTGACGTGCATCAGTGTCATGTCCTGTAAACCAACACACAAACAAATGAAAAAGCCACCCTGTTCAAATGGCATAACAGTTAGAAATGGATTGGGAACACCAGCAATGCATGTAAGTGGAATGCGAGTTTCACAGTAATAGTGTAACCCCCATGCTCAGAATGGGTTGACCCAGAAAGGGGTGGAGACTCAAAGCAGCAGGAGGCTGCAGACCTCATGTAGTTTGGAGGAGACAAGGCTACCAGACTCGGACCTTGGTTTGTCTAAGCCCTTAACACCTTGTTAAGGTAACTGCAATGTTGTTGGGAACTACTGGGAAGGTAGTTGTTTGTTTTTGCTGTGTTGTAAATGTTGGAGTTTATCGTTTCAGGGTTTTTTATGTTTATAATGGGTGAGAGTTCTCCTGGAAACCTTCATCATGTTGAATCCTGTTCACCAAGCCCTTGGAGTCTTCAGGAGCCAACCCACTTGCAAAGAAGAATTGGACTTGGCAGTATCAGTAGACTGTAAATATAAGGACTTGAAAATGCAACCTGAACAGGACCTTGAAGTGTGATGTTAAATGTTGATGTTGTACATTATATGTTAAGGAAGTAAACCATTTTGTTTGTTTTTAATTTGTTGTTGCAAACTCATTCCAAGTTCTGCCCCACAGAACCCACAGATAGAGGTTACAATAGCATGCATACATATTTAAGAGCTGTCAAGTTACAACTGTTGACCCCAATGGGTTGGAGGAGGAAGAGGAGGAGGAGGAGGACTTTGGATTTATACCTTGCCTTTCTCTCCTGTAAGGAGTCTCCAAGCAACTTACACATCCCTTTCCTTTCTTCTCCCTACAACAGGCATCTTGTTAGCTTGGTGGGGCTGAGAGAGTTCAGAGACAACTGTGACTAACCCAAGGTCACCCAGCAAGCTTCAGGTGGAAGAGCAGGGAAACAAAACTGGTTCACCAGATAAGCATCTGCCACTCAGGTGCAGGAGTGGGGAATCAAACCCAGTTCTCCAGATTAGGGTCCACCGACTCTTAACCATTATACCACGCTGGCTCTCCTCTTCCATTCCCTGCAAAGCCTTTCTTGGTGGTCTCCCATCCTTGCTTGGCTGCCAAGATCTAAAAAGATCAGACTAAAACATTGTGCCATCCCCCCACCCAGTGACAATGGATAGGCCCCTTCCACACATGCAGAATAATGCACTTCCATGATTATTTTCAAGTAGATTTTGCTATTTCACACAGTAAAATCCAGCTGCAAAGTGGATGGAAAGTGGATTGAAAGTGCATTATTCTGCCTGTGCGGAAGGGGCCATGGAAACACACACTAGCAAAACAAAAAAGCGGACATTTGCATATATCCTAGAAAGAAGTTCCAAATGTGTACCAAATTTTGACCTTGGAAAGAAGAATTCCCCCTGAGTCCCATGGCTTCAGAAGCGTAGGGGCAATGTGTCTCCGGTGCTTGTGAATCATAAGAACATATGAACTAGCCTGCTGGATCAGACCAGAGTCCATCTAGTCCAGCACTCTGCTACTCGCAGTGGCCCACCAGGTGCCTTTGGGAGCTCATGTGCAGGATGTGAAAGCAATGGCCTGCTGCTGCTGCTGCTGCTGCTCCCGAGCACCTGGTCTGCAAAGGCATTTGCAATCTGAGATCAAGGACGATCAAGATTGGCAGCCATAGATTGACTTCTCCTCCATAAATCTGTCCAAGCCCTTTTTAAAGCTATCCAGGTGAGTGGCCATCACCACCTCCTGTGGCAGCATATTCCAAACACCAATCACATGTTGCGTGAAGAAATTTTTCCTTTTATTAGTCCTAATTCTTCTCTCCAGCATTTTCAATGTATGCCCCCTGGTTCTAGTATTGTGAGAAAGAGAGAAAAATTTCTCTCTGTCGACATTTTCCACCCCATGCATAATTTTATAGACTTCAATCCTATCCCCCCTCAGCCGCCTCCTCTCCAAACTAAAGAGTCCCAAACGCTGCAGCCTCTCCTCACAAGGAAGGTGCTCCAGTCCCTCAATCATCCTCATTGCCCTTCTCTGCCCTTTTTCTATCTCTTCGATATCCTTTTTGAGATGTGGCGACCAGAACTGGACACAGTACTCCAAGTGCGGTTGCACCACTGCTTTATATAAGGGCATGACAATCTTTGCAGTTTGATTCTCAATTCCTTTCCTAATTATCCCCAGCATAGAGTTTGCCTTTTTCACAGCCGCCATGCATTGAGTTGACATTCCCATGTAGCTATCAACTAAGACGCCCCACGTTGCATGAAGAAGTGTTTCCGTTTATTAGTCCTAATTCTTCCCCCCAGCATTTTCAATGAATGCCCCCTGGTTCTAGTATTGTGAGAAAGAGAGAAAAAATGTCTCTCTGTCGACATTTTCTACCCCGTGCATAATTTTATAGACTTCAATCCTATCCCCCCTCAGACGTCTCCTCTCCAAACTAAAGAGTCCCAAACGCTGCAGCCTCTCCTCATAAGGAAGGGGCTCCAATCCTTCAATCATCCTCGTTGCCCTTCTCTGCACTTTTTCTATCTCTTCGATATCCTTTTTGAGATGTGGCGGCCAGAACTGAACACAGGACTCCAAGTGCGAATCAAAAAGGTTTGCCGTGCATGTATGACCTTAGACAGCTCAGGAACCAAAACAGAGCGCAGGGCCTCTTTCCTGCCGCTGATCATGCTCGGTTTCTGTGCCTGCTATTCCCACATCAGCTGCTGTGTGGCATTGCTTCCCTTCAGATGAGCCAACGCAGCTGGCAATAAGATCCGTCCTTTGGAGAACCGTGTGTCCCGGGTTCCTCGAGCAGAGTTGTATTCTCCCATCATCACCATAACAAACCGCACTAATTGTTATGTTGGCTGTTATGGCTCAAATGGCTGGATCCTGCCCTTCCCCCCCGTTCAAGAACATGATCAATATTTCTGGAAAGCTACAAGGGAGAGAAAACACCTTCATAAAAGCAATTGCGATCATTTCTAATATTTCAGAAACAAGATTCCGAGGAGCTGCGGTTTCAGGCGGGGGGTTGTTTTCTGAAAATGTATTTCAATGAAAAGACACGCAGTGTTGTCCTAGGGCAGTGGTGGTGAACCTTTGGCACTCCAGATGTTATGGACTACAATTCCCATCAGCCCCTGACAGCACGGCCAATTGACCATGCTGGCAGGGGCTGGTGGGAATTGTAGTCCATAACTTCTGGAGTGCCAAAGGTTTGCCACCATGGTCCTAGGGCCGTGGTGGCAAACCTTTGGCACTCCAGATGTTAAGGACTACAATTCCCATCAGCCCCTGCCAGCATGGCCAACAGGGAGTCATTCATGGCCAATTGGCCATGCTGGAAGGGGCTGATGGGAATTCTAGTCCATAACATCTGGAGTGCCAAAGGTTCGCCACCATTGTCCTAGGGAGAGTAACTGTAGTCTCAGTCAACTGAAAGGAAAACATCAGGGGGATTGAATCCAGTTGATTGAGATGCATTCCTAGTTCAACGTAATTGCTACAAGATATATGTAACCAGCCTACTATATGTTACCACTGCTGTTCTGAGATATTCTTTCCTTGATCTTTGCTTTATGGCTTCACAAGCCGAGTAGATAACTAGGCTTACCCCCAACACTTTCAGTCTCATGGGAAACAGGATTGTTTCCATTGTTCTATGGCGGCAGGAGGCCAGGTGACTACCTCTGTCAATCGCCGACCTTGGGGCACCTTAACTCCAAACTAACTCTTTCTCACATTCTTTGGGAAAATGTGAGAGGGGACTAACATTGGGATAAAGGGGGCAGTGAAAGCCAGGTTCCCCAGAACTGTCTTTGTCCATCTGGGTGCTTCAATGCCTATCAATAAATTCTGCTAATCAACATTACAGAGTCCATTTATTGCTTCAAGGTTCGAGACCTAACAGAAAGACTTAGGTTCACACACTTCTCCTTAGGAAAGAAGTGTTAAACGTTGATTTATATAGATCTTCTGTCTTTTTACTTTTGCTCCTTTGTTCCTGTTGTGTCATAATGCCCTGTGGTAAAGTACTTCTGGATTTTAAACATTGGCATTTCTCTTTGGGATCACGCTGTGAAGATAAATGCCCTTTCAGAAAGTGAATGCAGTGATAATTGTGGCCGTTCCACCACAGAAGTGAGGGTCAGAGTACGTTACATTTTTTCCTAGAAAGCTAGAAAGTTTCCTAATGGCATCTCAATTTTGAAACTTGTGTGGGCGCTAAGCTAGAGTTGTTGAGTCATCAACAGTGACATCCTAGCCAGTCAATGGCAGCAGCAGCAGCAGCAGCAGCAGCAGCAGCAGCAGCAGCAGCAGAAGAAGAAGAAGAAGAAGAAGAAGAAGAAGAAGAAGAAGAAGAAGAAGAAGAAGAAGAAGAAGAAGAAGAAGAAGAAGAAGAAGAAGAAGAAGAAGAAGAAGAAGAAGAAGAAGAAGAAGAAGAAGAAGAAGAAGAAGAAGAAGAAGAGGAGGAGGAGTTTGGATTTAAATCCCCCCTTTCTCTCCTGTAGGAGACTCAAAGGGGCTTACAATCTCCTTGCCCTTCCCCCCTCACAACAAACACCCTGTGAGGTAGGTGGGGCTGAGAGAGCTCCAAGAAGCTGTGACTAGCCCAAGGTCACCCAGCAGGCGTGTGTGGGAGTGTACAGGCTAATCTGAATTTCCCAGATAAGCCTCCACAGCTCAGGCGGCATATCTATATACAACCGGAGGCGGCTCTTAACCTCCTACACCACTATGGTGCAAACCACCTGAGGTTGTCCCAATGGTAACTGGCATGCTGGGGGCCATTTTAAAAATACTGAAGTGGCACTTGAAACATCTTCAAATTGACAAAATAAAAATCAGAATCCGAAGGCAGCCCTGCTGGGATCCACACAAACGTTATGCCAATACATTACAACATCCTAGGCCTGAGAGGCCAACAGTCAGCGAAAGAATTGGCAGCTGTGATATTAAACAATGATAATAATTTATTGTAGATTATAATTGAGTTTGTCCAAGCATAATTTCAAGGAGAGAAAAGGGGGAGGGGCTCCCAGATTTGGAGAAATAACATTTGTAAGACTGTACGATTAAATGCGATTATTAAATTCTCTACTGGCAGGGAGGGAAAGCATATAGATATAGCACAAGGTCTTGCTTGCTTAAAATTGGCCTTTTTTTAAAGCAGAAAAAATGGGCCCAGTCAAAAAAGCATCCTTGAAGAAGCAGGGCTGGAAGCACAGTTCAATAACCCTTGACTAGAAAAACAACCGGAATTGCCTGATGGCAAAGTTGGCCCCAGGAAAAATCACCTGAACAGGCTTAAGGGGGATCCCAAATAATGAATCAGCCGGATTGCAAATGGCAAAATGTCCGATCCAGCCTTGAGCACGCCTGCCAATATCTTCATGGAGTGCTTAAAGAAAAAAAAGCAGGATGGGGGAAAATCAGAGCTGTGCTTGAAGTGAGATTTCATTTATCTTCGTTTATTTATAGCCCGCTTTTCTCACAGAGCCTTGGGGCAGTTTGCAGAGTGTTAAACTGTGTGGTCAGACAGCATGAGGCAACCAAGTCACAATACCACGGGATTCGGATGACAGAATTGGAGAACCCGGTCAGGAACGAGGAACTAACTTGAGGCGTGATAAGACGAGACGAGACGTGATACGATATACGATCAACCAGGGCTCCCCCAATCTTTTGGATCGTGTGAGTTCATTTGGAATTCTGGCACAGGATGGTGGGCAAAGCAACAAAATGGCTGTCGCAAAATGGCTGCCACAGGAAGTAGGGCCGGCCACCAGATGACGGCCACAGCTTCACTTCAGTAAAACACAGTGTAGATCCCTGTGGCAACTGTCGCCAAAGAGAACCAGTTCCTCCACACGAGTGGCGGACTCTTATCTTGTGCACTGGATTTGTTTCCCCACTCCGTCACGTGTGGTGACCTTGAGCTAGTCACAGTTCTCTCAGAACTCTCTCAGCCCCACCTGCCTCACAAGGTGCCTGTGGTGGGGAGAGGAAGGGAAAAAGGAGTTTGTAAGCCCCCCGAGGCTTTTTACAGCATAGGTGTCAAACTCACGCCCCTCCAGATGTTATGGACTACAGTTCCCATCATCCTCTGGGAGCATGAAGCTGGCAGGGGATGATGGGAACTGTAGTCCACAACATCTGGAGGGCCGCGAGTTTGACACCTGCGCCTTACAGGAAAGAAAGGCGAGGGATAAATCCAGACTCCTCTTCTCCTCCTCTTCTGTTTCATGGAGAACTTCCTTGATCTTTAACACTCGAGTCTTGTTTCTCACCTCCAATCATTGAGCTTGAAACTGTGATAAAAAGTTTCTACATCTCAGCAGAAAGGGACAGAGAGAGAGAGAGAGAGAGAGAGAGAGAGAGAGAGAGAGAGAGAGAGAGAGATATGTTTCCAGAGCACTACACAAGGAACCTCCTCCCCCCCACCCCATAGTCTCTTCATTACTCTGTGGTCTTCTGAATCCATAGCAACTGCGATCCGCTGGAAAAAAAACACCACACAGGTTTCAGTCTGCCTGTCCTCCTATAGCACTGAACTCTCTCCACATACCTTAATTTTTAACTGTTGCCATGGTGATGAAAGAAGGCATTGCAAAATGTACAAGCTGTTAAACATGATGCCAGAGCCGGGAGAGAAAGAGGAAGGGGGGAGAGCCACGAATAAACTTTGGGCGAATCTTCGGCGGCGACTCGCCGCCTCCGACCGTTCGACCTGCCGCCCAGCCCGGCTGTGTGGCTCATTAAGTCAGCAGCGCATCTGTTGCACAAGAGGCCGCTTTAAGATGTTGCACAGAAAACAGCAATCCGGAGAACACGATGGGATGTGGCACGATGAAAACGTGGCCACGTTTTCTGTGTCTGGCAGAGTGGAGGGACATTAATCTCACCGATGCCTCGAGCTGGCGCATGAAAATTAAAACTGGGGAAACATTTCAGGGAGCATCAGTTACAACCTGTTTGAACATGGGACACAGGAAGCAACCAAATCGGACACAAAGCAAAGGGGTGGATGAATCCTCCAAGAGTCCCTCAGGAAACATGAGGGAGGAGGGGTCATGGCTCAGTGGCAGGTCATACTTTCGGCCTGGAGAAGAAGAAGAAGAAGAAGAAGAAGAAGAAGAAGAAGAAGAAGAAGAAGAAGAAGAAGAAGAAGAAGAAGAAGAAGAAGAAGAAGAAGAAGAAGAAGAAGAAGAAGAAGAAGAAGAAGAGGAGGAGGAGGAGGAGGAGGAGGAGGAGGAGGAGTTTGGATTTATATCCCCCCTTTCTCTCCTGCAGGAGACTCAAAGGGGCTTACAATCTCCTTTCCCTTCCCCCCTCACAACAAACACCCTGTGAGGTAGGTGGGACTGAGAGAGCTCCAAGAAGCTGTGACTAGCCCAAGGTCACCCAGCTGGCGTGTGTGGGAGTGTACAGGCTAATCTGAATTCCCCTGATAAGCCTCCACAGCTCAGGCAGCAGAGCTGGGAATCAAACCCGGTTCCTCCAGATTAGATACACGAGCTCTTAACCTCCTACGCCACTGCTGCTCAGTGGTCCAGGATTCAGTCTCCGTCATCTCCAGAGAAAAACAGCAGCGAGGAGATTATATGGAAGAACTTGATCTGAGAGCAGCTGCCAACCGGAGTAGACAATATTGACCTTGACGAAGCAAAGGTCCAATTCAGTAGGAGTTTGCTTCATGTGTCCCAAGTTCAAGAGGGTTGTAACTGATGCTCTCCTAAATGGTTTCCCAGTTTTAATTTTACTCAGGCTGGCAGCCGCTCCCTCTTAATGACCTTGGGCTGGTCACAGTTCTCTCAGGACTCTCTCAGCTCCACCTACCTCACAAGGTGTCTCCTGAGCACCTGGTCTGCTAAGGCATTTGCAATCTGAGATCAAGGAGGATCAAGATTGGTAGCCATTTTATGTTACCAAATGTGACCAGTTAGATGGCGTCAAACTGCGGCCCTCCAGATGTTCATGAACTACAATTCCCATCAGTCCCTCCCAACTTGAGGATTGGCTACAGTGGCAAGGGCTCATGGGAAATTGTAGTTGATGAACATCTGGAGGGGCGCGAGTTTGACCCCTGTGAAGAAAAATCGTTCTCTTGAGAAGCAAGGACAGAGTCCATCTACCTGCCAGGTACCACTTTCCAAAATTTGGGGAAAGCTCTGCTAACCTTGTAATTCAGGACTCCTGTCCTTCTAATTTAAGCCACTGTCTTAGCGAGGGGGACTCATAAATTTCCCCAATCTTCTTTCCAAGTTGCTGGTGGAAACCTCAGCCCTCTTAGCATACACCGAGCACATACAATGACAGTTAGTATAAAGATCAGAGGCCTGAGAAGTCAGTTTGGCAGAGGGCCAGTGGTGGGATCCAAAAATTTTAGTAACAGGTTCCCATGGTGGTGGGATTCAAACTGTGGCGTAGCACCAATGGGGCGGGGCGGGGCACGATGGGGGCGTGGGCGGGCATTCCGGGGTGGGACATTCCTTGGACGGGAAACGAATGCACGCAGGCGCAGGCTGCCACACACGCCGGTGCCCTCCTGCTAGACTGCTTCAAGTTCTGCGTGCTACTGCTGAGAGGAAAGGCGTAGCTAAGGCAAAAATCACGTGGCAAAATCACCAATTAGTAACCCCCTCTCGGCACACACCAATAATTAGTAACCTACTCTCGGGAACCTGTGAGAACCTGCTGGATCCCACCTCTGGTCTTGGCGATTGCCCTTCAGCCAAGGGGTAGTGTGCGAGTTCGAACAGCTGAGGAAATCAGCCGTGCCGCCTACCGCTTCTCCCATCTCCACCTGGGAATGAACCGGATTCCAATTAAAAACCAAAGGAGACAATCCGCGCCGGCACTTTGGCAGGGAGCGCTCTCTGACTGTCTGTGGACTCCCAAATTAAGTGAAACATCTGAGACGGAAGCATATGTTTTTGGCATCGTCATTTAAGCGAGCACTTTGAAATTCTACAAGGTGTGAAAAAAAGGGCTAGGGAATTGTTGGGTTTTTTTTTCCTGAACCAAGAGTGACAGAATGCAAGAATTGTCCTCATGCCCCTTTTCTGCAAAGTTTTGAATCGTAAGGCGGAAAGTTTATGCTTCAATTCTGTACCTTCTTCACACAAGAACTCTGCATCTATGTTAAAAGCCATCAAGCTGCTTCCGATTTATGGTGACCCTGTCATTAACAGCTTTGCTCAGCTCTTGAAAACCAAAGATCCCTGTATATTTTTTTGTCCTGCTGTTCCCCCAAGGAGATCTGGGTGGAGAATGTGGGTCTCCTTTTTCCAATTTATCACAGAACAGTCTTGTGAGCTAGGTTGGGCAGTGAGAAAACGGGGGCTGTTCATGTTGTCGCAGGTATTTGAACATTCTAATTATTACAGTTTGATGTAGCGGCTGAGAGCAGGTGGATTCTAATCTGGAGAATCAAACCTCCATGTGAGTGGTGGATTCTAATCTGAAGAACTGGGTTTGCTTTCCTTGCCCTGGCCCCTGCCTGCTGATGTCACTCAAGCATATAATAATGGGTTCACATAATAAGAACGTAAGAACAAGCCAGCTGGATCAGACCAGAGTCCATCTAGTCCAGCTCTCTGCTACTCGCAGTGGCCCACCAGGTGCCTTTGGAGCTCACATGCAGGAGGTGAAAGCAATGGCCTTCTGTGGCTGTTGCTCCCGAGCACCTGGACTGTTAAGGCATTTGCAATCTCAGATCAAAGAGGATCAAGATTGGTAGCCATAAATCGACTTCTCCTCCATAAATCTGTCCAAGCCCTTTTTAAAGCTATCCAGGTAGTGGCCATCACCACCTCCTGTGGCAGCATATTCCAAACACCAATCACACGTTGCGTGAAGAAGTGTTTCCTTTTATTAGTCCTAATTCTTCCCCCCAGCATTTTCAGTGTATGCCCCCTGGTTCTAGTATTGTGAGAAAGAGAGAGAAAATTCTCTCTGTCAACATTTTCCACCTCATGCATAATTGTATAGACTTCAATCATATCCCCCCTCAGACGTCTCCTCTCCAAACTAAAGAGTCCCAAACGCTGCAGCCTCTCCTCATAGGGAAGGTGCTCCAGTCCCTCAATCATCCTCGTTGCCCTTCTCTGCACTTTTTCTATCTCCTCAATATCCTTTTTGAGATGTGGCAACCAGAACTGAACACAGTACTCCAAGTGCGGTCGCACCACTGCTTTATATAAGGGCATGACAATCCTTGCAGTTTTATTATCAATTCCTTTCCTAATGATCCCCAGCATAGAGTTTGCCTTTTTCACAGCTGCCATGCATTGAGTTGACATTCCCATGGAACTATCAACTAAGACGCCCAAATCCCTTTCCTGGTCTGTGACTGATAGTACTGACCCCTGTAGTGTGTATGTGAAGTTTGGATTTTTTGCCCCTATGTGCATCACTTTAGTTCAGTGGTTCACAAGCAGCACCGTGAATATAAGGAATGGTGAAGTCCAGTGCACCAAAAGTCAAAACCAGATGAACAGGTAAACTGATATGTACAAGCAGGTATGATCTTCTACAGGTCCGCTGATATGTACGAGCAGGTAAACAGGAATGCAGCACGCAGGTGAAGAGATGTTGCAGGCAGAAATTTGGATATTTAGCTGTTTCAGAAAACTGTCCTTCGGTTGCAATTCCTCTAGGATAGCACCATAATTTGTAAGAAGCATGAAACTCTTCAATAAGCAAAGGATCTGACCGCGCTTTATGCAGGTGAAAAGTTCTTTCAAATTTTTCACAATCTTCTGGGATGGACGATTCACAAAGTGTATTCATCGGTGTTCCATGTGGCAGAAGCCTACTGCATCTTTCTTCAAACAGTCACGAAGTTCGAAGGGGAGGCGACGAGTCTTTCTAGCTCTCCAGGCCCTTGTGTTATAGGAAGAAATGTAAGGAATTCCATAGAAGCAGAAATAAAAGGCTTTTCGGGTGTAAAAGACCGTTTATTCAGACATCGTAGAAAGCTCACACGCATTACAACGCAGAGTGGCAGGAATAAGAAGACCTCCCGCCAGAAAACACAGGTTATAACCTGGTGTCCATCCCATCCCCCCCTCCCACGATTCCCATGGGAACCGGAGGTCTCCAATTCTCCCCGCAGAGATAAAGGTCTCCTCGGGCCGAAGCTGGCCCATCGCCCGGGCTGTGGAATGTAGTCAAGGCCAGGCGGCTGACCCGCTCATCAACACCATTGAATTCTTTACACTCTGCCTCCCTTAAAAGACCCCTCCTCCTTGTAGGTTTCGTCGCGGAAAGTGGCGGTGGAAAGCAGAAATGAGGGCGGGGCGTCAATATTTTCGGAAACCCATTGATTATACCCAGAGGAATACCCCACCCAAGAGACTAAATATTGTAAGCCGCTTTTGTGATTAAAAGTTTTAGAGTCCAGGGATGGCGCCAATTTCAGAATAATGCTTTGTGGCCATCAATAATAGTCGGTGGGGGTCTCTCAGCCCATGGTCGCGTTGCCACAGGCATCGGAAACGGGAGCCTCCTCTTTGAGTAAACTGGAAATGGAAGACAGGGTGAATGTTACTAAGAGAGTTAGGCAAATCCAATCGGGCAGTGACATCATTAATCACTTTAGTAATCTGAAAAGGTCCCACGAATCTTTTGCCTAGTTTTGAAAAATTTATGCACGCCTCTGAGGTTTTGGTAGACAATACACCCAGGCTCTACACGCAGAGGAAATCCTGAAAGGTGCTTTATCCGCTGCAGCTTTTGGGGAGTCTTTAGCCTGTTGTGGGCATGTTAAAGTCTGGACCATTTTCCACCCCTCAGCCAGAGATGAAATCCATTGTTGAAACTCCTCGAGGATCCAATGCTCCCCGCGAGGTAAAGCTGCGTGCAACGGGCGGAAGGAGCCAATCGGATACAATTCTAAGCGGGTTTTTTTTGTACTGCTATGAACCGTGACATTATAGAGAGGGCTGCATCTCGCGAACGGAATTAGCTCACACCAATTGTCTTGGTGGTAGTTAGTGTAACCAACGTAAATACTGCTCCTAGGGTTCTGTTCGATTCTCTTCGACTCACACGTCACTTTGAAGCGTGGTAGAAGGCAACCGCTGGACGCGGCTCCCTAACAACCCTATAGAAAAGCTTTCCAGAACTTTGAAATGAATTGCAGGGTCAAGGGTCGGAGACCACCTTGCTTGAACGGGGCGTGAGAGGTAGGCGAAACATGCTGAATGAACAGCGTGCGTATAACTTAGGAGCTGAGGGGATGGAAGCACATGGAATGAAATGGGCTTGTTTAGAAAATAAGTCCACCACCACCCACACAAGACCGCAGGTTGCCATGACTTCTCTTTCTGGCAAATCTTGTAATAAAAAATCCATGGAGATGACTTCCCCCAAGGGGCGGCGCCACCTGGAGAGGTTTCAACAGGCACCGTATGGGTTTTCCCCGAACGCTCTTGGCTTCTGCACAAACAGAGCAACCTTTAATATAATCGCCTCAATGTTCGCCTTATGCATCGCTACGCCACCAGAACTGGACGGGCGGGCCAAAATGCAGAGTTTTCTTTAGAAAAGCCAAAAATGTCCAGCCGAAGCGGGCATCATGGCAGGCCTCGAGAACTCTGCCACGGAGGGGGGGAGGTACGTACCAACAACTCTCGCCGCCAAAACGCCATTCTCCTCCAAACGCCAATTGGGAGTCACCTTCCTCCGGCCGGAGGGCCAAGCTCGCGCAGCCCGCTTCCTCGAAGTTCCTGTAGGAAAGCGAGAGACCAGGCTGGGAATGCATGGAGCAGGAGAGAGGGATGTCTGAGATCGGGTGACAGCCAGCCGCCCTAATTGGAGAGGAGAGAACAGTGCGTGGAATGTCTCCTGTGAAGGCAGCTCCACCCCTCCCGGTCGGTGAGGCGCCGAGCCGCGATCAGCCAGTTTATTGGTTTTTTCCGGGAAAAAATGATCCTGAAAGGCAGGAAACGAGAAAGAAATGCACCGCCCAACGAAGTTGTTTCATGGACATCTTGAGGGGTGGAGAGGGCGTAAGTGCCTTGTGATCCCACCAAACTTGAAAGGGTGTTTAGCCCCTCCAGCCAGTGTACGGCGGAGAGTGCTACTTTGATGGTCGCGAAATCTCTTTATCCCCCCCACAGTCCAGTTGAGTTCAGCACCGAGAATTTCTTTGATAAATAAGCACACGGAACCAGCCTATCATCTTTATTTCTTCTGCAACAGGGCTGCCCCAAGCCGCTTTGTCCGAGGCAATCCACGCGAACCACAAACAAGATCTGGGTCAGGGTGCTTTAGGATAGGTCTTCGGTAAAAGCAGATTTTAAAAAGCTGAAAGGCCATTCTTAACATCCTTCAGACCAGGAAAGGGGCCCCGGCTTGGCGGTCAGTGGATCTTTACCCTTAGTGCAGAGGTCTGTGAGAGGAGAGTTAGTTCAGCTTTGGGGGTATAAAGTCACGATAGAAATTAGCAAAACCTAGAAAAAGATTGGAGTTCTTTCGCTGGTAGGGTAGGCCATTGAGGACTGCATCAATTTTAGCAGGATCCATTTTAGGCCCTCGGCGAGATCCGTAACCCAACAGTCAATAGAGGTTTGGTGGAAACAGCACTTGAAAGTTTGGCAAAGAGGGAGTTGTTGAGCAAACGCTTCAATACTTCCCAACCAATGCTTCATTCTCCTCCATGGTTTGGGAATAAATTAAAACGCCATCTAAGTACACCACTACTCCCTTTGTACAATAAATCATGGAGAACTTCTGCTGATAAGGGCCATAAAGCCCCGGGGCCCCAAATTAATCCGGAATGGCATTATTAAGCATTCAAACTGTCCAAACTTCGTGTTAAATGCAGTCAAGTGTTCATAGCCTTCAGCAATTCTGACCCTGTAGTAAGTTTCTCTCAAGTCCAACTTAGTAGAAGATAAAGGCCCTTTGCCCACGCGCCTAAAAAAAGGTCCTTGATTAAAGGCAAAGGGTATTTGTTAGACAGGGAGACTGCATTGAGTCCTCGGTAATCTGTGCAGAGTCAGAAGACCCATCTTCTTTTGCCAAACAATACAGGAGCAGCATGTGTGTGTTTGGTAGCTCACCGTGATGAACCCGCGAAATGGTTCTTGTCTAAGAAGGCACGTCTTCTCCCTCATTGGGACTCATGCAGATTCTACCTTTGGGCAGTTGCACCCCTACGTATTACGATTTTGCAGTCAGTGTCTCTATGGGTGGTAAACTGACGATCCTGTTCCTGGAAAAACTCTGGCTAGATCTTGGTACGCCGGTGGAATGCCGGTAGAATCGAGCAATCGCTGATGAAGCCAGGGGTGTGTCAGGAGAAGTCGAAGCTTCCCCCCCCAATTCATGTGTTCACCGCAGGGTCAGTGAATTCTAAGATCCGTCCCCTCCAAACGAATTTTGGTTCATGCAACAACCACCATGGCATGCCCAGAAGCTATGGAATGCTCTAGCTTCACTGGCCAGAATAAAACTAATTTTCTCCCAATGGTCGGCTTAGAGCGGAGGAGAACCGGGTTATGCTTGAACTGGCCGGTCCTTCCGCCTCGAGAGGACTGCCGCCCATTTGGGTGAATGGTATGGGCTTAGCCAGGGGATCTGGTCTAGACCTAGCTCCTCCGCCACCTGGGGCCGAGATTAAGCAATGGAGCAGCCAGAGTCCACAAGGGCTGAGGCTATAATAACAGTATGCTTAGCTGGGTTGGCCAGAAATGCTTGATTGTAATGGGGAGCTGCCTTCACTCACCGTGATCTGGAGTCAACCTTGTCCATGGGGCTGAAAGGCAACAGTTGCTTCTCTGGGTCAGCTTTCTCGATGACTGCCTTGGACGAGCCGTTCATTGGGGCGGCCCGATTTGGCGCTGCGGTTTGGCAGATGGGGCGCGGCGTCGAGCGTTGGCTTCTGTTTTTTCGGCAGTTGGCGCTAGATGACCAGGTCCTCCGCAGGAAAGACACAATCCCAGTCGGGCGACGGCGCCGGAGGTGGTCTCGAAGGCTGGGCTTGGTTTGGTGGACGAGTGGCAGGTTTCGGCGTGGGCTGCCTCTCCTCGCACGAGCCGCATCAAAGCCAGACGCCACCTGGGATCCCAATGCAACCTAATTGCAGCGGGGACCAATTAAAACACTGCTTTCTCTAATGCGAGCTTGCTGTCGACAGCATCCGAGAAGTATTCACATTTCATGCGCCAGGCTACACTCAGGAGGGAGTCGAAAGCAGCCGCCGCATCTAAATTCACGGGCAAATTCTGCAAACGAGCGGTTGCCTTGCTGAATAGTTTTGATGGTGCTGATAGCTTCATTTTCAGCACCGGATCTGGAAGCAGCCCTAAGGCTTGGAGGAACGGCACCGGTATGCAGTATCTTCATCTTGCAGGTTCAAAAGAGTCATTAAACCAGTCGGCTGTCAGCCCCATCCAGGACTGAGCCGAGTTTCACGTCCCGTATTTTTTTCGGGCCAGGACCGTATAAATCAGTCATAGTCCTCCATGGGCATCGAAGCTGCAAGATGAAGTAGGAAGTTTGGAAGCCGGTCCCATCTAAAACGGCAGGTATTGGAGGTTCAGTAGTATCCTCTCCATCGGCCCATGGCCGCAGGGCGGCTGGCGCAGGTTGAGCAGGTTGAGGCAGCTGCTGCGCAGGGCCGGAATCGTGGAGGTATCAATGCCGGTGCTGCTGGCGTTCGGTGGAGCCGGTCCTTGGAAGGTGGCAGGACCCAGCAGCTGCCGCCTCTGGCGCTGGCTGTACCAGTGACAGCGTAGACTCCAACTTGGGTTGTCCTGGTCTGCCGCGCCTTTCAGTTCCTCTCCAAGGCAGCCAGTCCTCTCTCCTTGGCGCAGTCAATGCATCCTGCGCGCATGCAAAGCTGCTCGCTCCACTTAGCCAGTTCGTCCCGCTGAACAGCTGCAGTAATTTCACTTTGTGCACGCTAGCGTCTGAACGCTGACGCTGTAAGTTCAGTTTGGAGTGTTCCAGGACTTTATCATGGACTGATAGATTCTGGCGATATTGCCGCTGTAGCGCATCTTTGGCACGGTCCAATTCGAGTTGGACTTCTTGCGCCTGCTGTTCCCGGCCCTTTGCAGGTTTTCACGCTCTTTGCTGCAGCTGTTCTCGTTCCTCTTCCCATATTTCGCCTCGGCCCATGCTTCTTGGGCATCTCGTCGGCATCTACCTCCTCATCCCAGCTCTTCGATGGGAGAGGGAACAGATCCGCTGGGAGTGCAGGCTTTCTGACTCCTTCTTCATCTGCACGCTGGACGCCAGGCTCCACCGGTGGCTCCACGGGCATCTCAGGTGTAGCCGCTAGCCCGGGATCAGGGGGGGTCCGGATCGAAGACGGCACGGATACCCTCCCAATCCCAGGTTTAGTCCCAGTGTCACCGGTGGTCTTTGGACGGGCACCAGTGCTATGCCACGGTGGTTCTTTGGGAGCATCACCAAAATACGAGTCCAGGAATCGCTCGATGGACTCTGGCTGCCGTATGGTCAGGCCTCGGGCTTCCCCTCCTCGGTGACAGGTTGCATCTGAGGTTTGTAATCCATACCTAAACCGGTAGATACCGATCCACAGTACGATCCATAGACAGCTTCAAATCCACTCATGTAAGTCCCTTATGGTCGTTTCTCATCGGCCCCTCGCTCCAGCGGAGTAAGGGAAGACTCGTGCTGATACGAGGACGGAAAGAGTCACCAGCTTGTGACCCGTGCTCTCCCAATCATCGGGTTCATCCAACTAGAAGGGAGAGCTCGAGCCCTCTTTGGGGCTACCGAACCTTCCACAGGAATATTCAACCTCTCCATGCCGAGGCACCAGAGGTCCACTGCACTAGGAAGATAGATGAACGATAGATTCCTGCCACAATGTAAGGAATTCCATAGAAGCAGAAATAAAAGGCTTTTCGGGTGTAAAAGACCGTTTATTCAGACATCGAGAAAGCCTACAATGGGTGAATTCCATAGAAGCAGAAATAAAAGGCTTTTGGAGTAAAAGTCCATTTATTAAGACATCTTAGAAAGCTCAAATACACGCAGTGGCAGGAATGACACTTCCCGCCAGAAGCACAGGTTATAATACCAGTCACCCCATCCCCCCTTCCTGCTTCCCATGGGAACAGAGGCTTCATCTCCCGCGCAAAGATAAAGTCTCCGCCGATGCATCTGGCCCATCGCCCGGGCTGTGGAATGCACTCAAGGTTACCTCACCATCAACACCATTGAATCCTTTACACACGTACACGCAGTGGCAGGAATAAGACCTCCCGCCAGAAACACAGGTTATAACTCCGTCCATCCCATCCCCCCTCCCGGATTCCCATGGGAACGGAGGTCTCATCTCCCTCGCAGAGATAAGGTCTCCGCCGGGGAAGCTGGCCCATCGCCCGGGCTGTGGAATGTAGTCAAGGCCAGGCGGCTGACCCGCTCATCAACACCATTGAATTCTTTACACAATTCACCGAAGAAGGCTGAAACTATCCTGGCCTCCTGAAAACAGTGTCACGCCCGTGTGTTACCTTTTTTCAGTGAAATAAGGCTCTATCCTACTAGTCTGTTCTTTTTCTTCAAAAAAAAGTTAATAAGGAAATGGTCAGGAGAAATTAAAAGTATCGAAATGTATCGAAAAAGAGATTGTTCTGTCACAACGAGGGGGTCCGTTTTTGGCTCCCCACTCCAAAGTCTTGATTATGTTTGGTAAAAAATGACATTTAGCATTAGAAGTCCATTACCGAACTCAGTTTACATTCATATGTAATTACTTAATGATATGCCATCTGCATATTCCACAATTGGCTGCTTTGACTCCTGTGGATTTATTTACTGCTTGTAATTAAGCAACAGAACTGCCTCGTGCATCCATGTATCACCAGATCAGTATGGATGGGGGCAGAGGTGGGATCCAGCAGGTTCTCACAGGTTCCCGAGAGTAGGTTACTAATTATTTGTGTGTGCCGAGACGGGGTTACTAATTGGTGATTTTGCCACGTGATTTTTGCCTTAGTTACGCCCCTCCTCTCAGCAGTAGCGCGCAGAACTTGAAGCAGTCTAGCAGGAGGTGCACCGGCGTGCGTGGCAGCCTGCACCTGTGTGCATTTGTTTCCCACCCAAGGACCGGCGCAGCGGCTGCGTCCTTGCCACAGCCCCGCCCAGGAATGCCCCACCCCCGGAATGCCTGGCCACACCCCCGTCATGCCCTGCCCAACCCCATTGGCGCTACGCCACAGTTTGAATCCCACCACCATGGGAACCTGTTACTAAAATTTTTGGATCCCACCACTGGATGAGGGATAGTCCCTCACCCCTCAGTTTGTTGTGCAGTTTGCTTGTGGAATGCTTGGATCTCTGATGGGGATTTGACAGATTCATGAAGGAGAGGTCCATCACTAGCCATGGTGACTAAAGGGACTCTCCAAATTCAGAGGCAGTGAACCTCTGAGTGCTGGTGCCAGGAGGCAACATCAGGGGAAGACCTCATCCTTTATGTCTTGTGGTTGGACCTCCAGAGGAACTGGTTGGCCATTGCACGAGACCAGATGTTGGACTAGATGGGCCATTGGTCTGATCCAGCAGGACTCTTCTGATGTCCTTTGAAGGCCTCAGCCCGTATTTTCGGTTTGTTGCCTCTGCAGAGAAACAAGTTGGCCACTGCATGAGACAGGATACTGGACGAGATGGACCACTGATCTAATCCATTAGGACTCTTCTGATTGGTCCCTGGTTGGCCCCTGTGTAAAACAGGATGCTGGATTGGACAGACCACTGGTCTGATCCAGAATGACTCTTCTAATGTTCTTATTAGGGGACCAATGATCTGATCCAGCAGGATGATTTTGATGGTCTTGTTAGGAGAAGGCCTCAGCCTCTGTTTCCTGTTGTTGTACCTCCAGAGGAACGGGTTGACCACTGTGTGAGACAGGGTACTGAACTAGTGGGCCATTGCTCATATTTGGCAGAGTCCTTCTAATGCTCTTATCAGCCACCCTGATCCCAGCCTAGGCTGGAAAAGGGCAAGATAACTAGTTGAATAAATAATAAGTACGTAGCCATGAACTCCCTGAAGTAAGGGCAAGATGGATTAAGGGCAACAAGGATGATTGAGGGACTGGAGCACCTTCCCTATGAGGAGAGGCTGCAGCTTTTGGGACTCTTGAGTTTGGAGAGGAGACTTCTGAGGGGGGATATGATTGAAGTCTATAAAATTATGCATGGGGTAGAAAATGTTGACAGAGAGAAATTTTTCTCTCTTTCTCACAATACTAGAACCAGGGGGCATTCACTGAAAATGCTGGGGGGAAGAATTAGAACTAATAAAAGGAAACACTTCTTCACGCAACGTGTGATTTGTGTTTGGAATATGCTGCCACAGGAGGTGGTGATGGCCACTAACCTGATAGCTTTAAAAGGGGCTTGGACAGATTTATGGAGGAGAAGTCAATTTATGGCTACTGATCTTGATCCTCTTTGATCTGAGATGGCAAATGCCTTAACAGACCAGGTGATCGGGAGCAACAGCCGCAGAAGGCCATTGCTTTCACATCCTGCATGTGAGCTCCCAAAGGCACCTGGTGGGCCACTGCGAGTAGCAGAGAGCTGGACTAGATGGACTCTGGTCTGATCCAGCTGGCTTATTCTTATGTTCTTATGTCCTTAAGATAAAAATGGACTAAATACATAAATAAGGTAGGCCAGTTTTACTGCCCTATAGATGAAGTTCATTTGCAGGTGGAGAATACCATCCCAAGAGTTGTTTGTCACGAGGAGACCCTACATTAGAACAGGGATACTGAATACTCTTTCTTCCATATGAATTTTCTCAGGATTCTTTGACCATGGCATCCATGATAAATGAGTACAAATTGCCCAAAACCCACCTCACTGCGACTGGCCCATCACAGCATTGTGAGTTGCACGTGTTGACGATACAGCGGGTCGCTGTATCCTGAAAGATTCATCTTCTATATTTCAGTGTTAAAGATTCATGGTATTTAACCTTGCCCTGCTCTCCATTTTATTAAAAGGAACTGCAGTCCAGCTGAATTCCACACACTTAACAGAAGAAGCAAAGCAAAGAGAGATTGCTTGAGGGAAGAAAGAGGAGATAGCGGGAGCCACTGGAAATCAGCAAGGTTTTTCTTTTTTGGGAGCAAAACAGCTGGAGGAAGTTAAGGAGGCACAATATAATTACCCCCAACTGGACTATGGCCAGGTTGCATAGGTTAATACCCCCGCACCCTCTGCGATGCAACGCGCAAAAATTGTGAACAGCTGGAGAGAAAAATATTGAGGGCGTGAATCTCGGTGCAACGGCTCCTGCGGGGTGTTGCCAGCCACCCCGTGCCCCGTGTGGTGGCGATATTATGGCTCTCATCTGTGGATTCAGGGGGCAGCCAATGTGCCTGGCTTTATAACCAACAAGACCCGGAAACGGCAATTCAGTCATTTGTATGCAAACACGCCGCAATTAAAGCCTGTGTAAGGAGTGTGTGCTGTAATTCCATTGAGTGCTGTAGACTCACACGCTCAGTTTCTCCTACAGCAGTGGCGTAGGAGGTTAAGAGCTCGTGTATCTAATCTGGAGGAACCGGGTTTGATTCCCAGCTCTGCCACCCGAGCTGTGGAGGCTTATCTGGGGAATTCAGATTAGCCTGTGCACTCCCACACACGCCAGCTGGGTGACCTTGGGCTAGTCACAGCTTCTCGGAGCTCTCTCAGCCCCACCTACCTCCCAGGGTGTTTGTTGTGAGGGGGGAAGGGCAAGGAGATTGTAAGCCCCTTTGAGTCTCTTGCAGGAGAGAAAGGGGGGATATAAATCCAAACTCCTCCTCCTCCTCCTCCTCCTCCTCCTCTTCTTCCTCTTCCTCTTCCTCTTCCTCTTCCTCTTCCTCTTCCTCTTCTTCTTCTTCTTCTTCTTCTTCTTCTTCTTCTTCTTCTTCTTCTTCTTCTTCTTCTTCTTCTTCTTCTTCTTCTTCTTCTTCTTCTACCTATAACAGAAAGACAATAACCACCATGGTTGCCTGCCTCTGAAGAGTGTTTGGAAGCTTCCGCTGGTACACATCACAGTTGACAGACAGGAGCCACGCATAGGGGACACCATGGGGCCACCATGTGTCCCCTTTACTACAACAGCTACTTGGGCTACCAGTAAGCTTCTGAGTGCAATTCAAAGTGCAGGTTATTACCTATAAAGCTCTCCACGGCATTGGGGCAGGTTACTTGAATTCAGGGGCATACCACCCCGGGGGACATATATGGGGTCAAATATCTTGGGCTGAGGCCATTTTGTCACATGGGGGAAATCACCCCCATGCCCCTCCTTCTTTCCCCTGGATCCATGCTCTGACTTCAAGACCAGGTGCAAAAAAAAGTTGTTTGGTTGTGGGGGGGGGAGCGTGGTTGCTCATGATGGGGGCGGGCTCAGATTTTGCACTGGGCTACATTTGTCCTAGATACGCCTCTGTCTGAAGGACCCCCTATTCCCATCTAAACCTCCTCAGTTACTAAGACCCTTCAGAGAAGGCAGCTCTCCATCCAATCTGTACATCTCATAGGGACCTGGGAGGGAGTCTGCTCTGTAGTGATGACCAAACCTCAGTAGTGGTGACCAGACTTTGCTCCTTCTATGATTCCAGCCATGAAAGCCTTCGGCAATACAGTGACTACATTAGCCCACAGAGACTGGAACAAGGCTGAGGGGGGGAGGGTATGATTGAAGTCTACACAATTATGCATGGGGTAGAAAATGTTGACAGAGAGAATTTTTCTCTCTTTCTCACAACACTAGAACCAGGGGGCATTCATTGAAAATGCTGGGGGGAAGAATTAGGGCTATTAAAAGGAAACACTTCTTCACGCAACGTGTGATTGGTGTTTGGAAGATGCTGCCACAGGAGGTGGTGATGGCCACTAACCTGGTAAGCTTTAAAGAGGGCTTGGACAGATTGATGGAGGAGAAGTCGATCTATGGCTCCCAATCTTGATCCTCCTTGATCTGAGATTGCAAATGCCTTAGCAGACGAGGTGCTCAGGAGCAGCAGCAGCAGAAGGCCATTGCTTTCACATCCTGGTGGGCCACTGCGAGTAGCAGAGTGCTGGACTAGATGGACTCTGGTCTGATCCAGCAGGCTAGTTCTTATGTTCTTATGTTCTTATGCTTTCCTTCCATCATCAGGTGAAGACATTTTTATTTCAAACTGCTCCTAACATCTAGATTTGAGCGAGCACCATTTGAGGTTTCACGGGTGTATTTTCGTGACTTGAAAAGGTGCCTTTTACAGGTGTATTTCAGCAACTTTTAAAGGGTACAATGTGACTTTAGTATGCTTTCATTGTATTCTCTTTGGTTTTATTATTCTTGGTTTTATTGTATTTTATTGCGCTTTGTAAGTCGCCTTGAATATGGCTATAGAAAGACTAATCAGAAATACTTCTAACGAATAGATAATAAGTAAATAAACACAAGAAATAAATACCCAAGCTTGTCTTTCATCAGTTATTGATTTATGAATGTCTGAGCCTTCCCAGAGACCACACTCAACGTCCCCCCCTTTCTTTCATCTCTGTGCCACGCAAAGTGGACTTCTTCAGTGGCACAAGTCTATAGTCTTTAACATTTCGCATTCTTCAATAGATTACCCCATTAAGCTCGATGTTTTCCAGCCTGTATAGATTAAAGTAATTAAACTTGTCCTCCAAGGCCTGGCACTTTGATTATGGAAGCGTTCTCTTGCCTCGAGCGCATTGGAGGTGATTTGCTGTAATATTGTCCTAGGGAATTTAGGGGCCATAACAGCGCGAAAGCAGCAAGATATGGTGGTCTTCGGGGGTGAGGAAATGAGACCGTGAGCCATACACATCTGATTATTATTGTTATTATTTACACCACAGCCATATGGCTGCAAGTGATTGTTGTGATTTACAGAGGGAAACTTTGAGGAGGCTCGGAGCTGTCGGCCGTGTTCACCTTCTAAGACTCGCATTCTATACAAGTTTACCTGGGAGTAATCCTGGTCAAATCCAGTGTGATTATAAATTGTGGAAGATTGGGCCATCGGGACCAATATTGGTTTTTTAGCAAGAGAGTTAAGCACCCGCTTAAGGACAATGATTCCAAACTTCTCCCCTTTTTTTCAAGCCCAGCGTTCCCAGTCTGATTTCTTTTTTTTTTCCACTTGTGCAAACCAAACACAGGAGTCTTTACTTTGGCACTGTTTCAACGCACTGAAAAATTCCCCAGAAATCCATGCATTTTTCAATATTAATGGGGCATTGAAAAACTATTGTTACGATACGAGGAAGAAGAAGAGTTGGATTTTATATCTTGCTTTTCTTTTTTGCTTTTGCTTTTAAGGAGCGTCAAAGCGGCTTACAATCGCCTTTCCCTTCCTCGCCCCACAACAGAAATGTTGTGGGGTAGGTGGGACTGAAAGAGTTCTGAGAGAACCGTGAACAGCCCAAGGTCAACCAGCAGGCTTCATGGGGTGGAGCAGGGAAGCAAATTCATTTCACCAGATTAGAGTTTGCCGCTCGTGGAGGAATGCGAAATCAAACCTGCTTCTCCAGATTGAAGTCCACTGCTCTGAAGAAGAAGAAGAAAGAAGGAGAAGGAGAAGGAGAAGGAGAAGGAGAAGGAGAAGGAGAAGGAGAAGGAGAAGGAGAAGGGGAGGAGGAGGAGGAGGAGGAGGAGGAGGAGGAGGAGGAGTTTGGATGTATATCCCCCCTTTCTCTCCTGCAGGAGACTCAAAGGGGCTTACAATCTCCTTGCCCTTCCCCCCTCACAACAAACACCCTGTGAGGTAGGTGGGGCTGAGAGAGCTCCAAGAAGCTGTGACTAGCCCAAGGTCACCCAGCTGGCATGTGTGGGAGTGTGCAGGATAATCTGAATTCCCCAGATAAGCCTCCACAGCTCAGGTGGCAGAGCAGGGAATCAAACCTGGTTCCTCCAGATTAGATACACAAGCTCTTAACCTCCTATGCCACTGCTGCTCCTACCCACTACAAACAAGCTGTACACTCATCATGGGGGGGGGGGGAATTCCTCCACCCCCAACATTTCTTTTTTTCAAGATGCTCTAAACTTTCCCTTCCTCATTTTTCCCCTTTAAATATCAGCTTCTTTGAGGCATTTCATCCAACCTGAAAGATTCTTGTGCCCAGCAGGGTATTTTCTTTCTATTTGGGCAAGTGTACAAACTCATATTGTAAGTATGTCCCCGGAGAATGAAGAAGTCATGGCACTGGCTGTGGATCTGTTTGCTTTATTTCTTTTGTTTCTGTGATGTGGACACTTAATATGTATATAAAATAATATGTATATGTACAAAATAATGTGCCTTGTTACAGTGTTGTTTACCTCCAGTTGGTGGCTAGAGATCTCCTGAGATTATAACAAGCTGGAATGGGTCCAGAGGAGGGCAACCACAATGGTCAAAGGTCTGGAATCCATGCCCTACGAGGAGAGACTTAGGGAGCTGGGTACGGTTAATTTGGTGAAGAGAAGGTTAAGCGGTGACATGATAGTCATGTTTAGTTATTTGAAGGGATGTCATGTTGGTGAGGGAGCAAGCTTGTTTTCTGCTGCTCCAGAGACTAGGGCCAGGAGTAACGGGTTCAAGGGGAAGGAAAGGAGATTCCACCTATACATCAGGAAAAACCTCCCGGAAGTAAGGGCTGTTTGACAGTGGAACTCACTGTCTTGGAGTGTGGTGGAGTCTCCTTCTTTGGAGGTTTTTAAAGAGAGGCTGGATGGCCATCCGTCAGGAGTGCTTTGATTGTGTGTCCCTGCATTGCAGGGGGTTGGACTTGATTGCACTGGGAATTTCTTCAAACTCTATGATTCTATAACGGGCCTCAGACAACAAATATATGTTCCTCTGGAAAAAATTGGTACTTTGGAAGGCAGGCTCTATGGCGTTATACCCCATTGAAGTATCTCTCCAAACCCCACCTTCCTCAGGCTCCTGAATCTCCAGCTATTTCCTAACCCAGAGCTGGCAACCCTATGAAAAACACACAGGATGCATACAGTCACACACTAGGCATACAAAAGGCAGTGTGCATAAGTGCTGTCAAGTCACAACCCACTCATGGCAACCCCAGTGAGGGTCTTTCGAGATGAGAGAGAGCGTAAGGTTGCCAACCTCCAGGTGGTGACTGGAGATCTCCTGCTATTACAGCAATAAATAGAGAGCCAGCCTGGTGTAGTAGTTAAAAGCAGGTGCACTCTAATCTGGAGAACTGGGTTTGATTCCCCGCTCTGCCACTTGAACTGTGGAAGCTTATCTGGAGAACCAGATTAACTTGTGCACTCCAACACATGCCAGCTGGGTGACCTTGGGCTAGTCACAATTCTTTGGAGCTCTCTCGGCCCCACCCAACTCACAGGGTGTTTGTTGTGGGGTGGGGCAAGAGAAAGGAGCTTGTAAGCCACTTTGAGTCTCCTTGCAGGAGAGAAAGGGGGAATATAAATCTAAACTCTCCTTCTTCTTTATTTACAAAGCCAAGAATGAAAAAATAAAGCACCAAAATAGCTATCAAAAATATGCATGGATATAATGAGAAACGAAATAGGGAACATGTGCTCTTCCTATTGAAGTTCCCCACTGAAACTGCTTCTTTAAAATCACTATTTCTATTGAGTCTGTTCTCACACTGAGAGGCAAATGAAGGAGATTTGTAATATTTCCTTCTGAACTGAACAGTCGTCATAAGAAACATGGGGAAATTGGATATGGATCATTATGCTGAAGCAAGGGGGCTGACCCTCCCCCCATAGCGCTTGCGCAGAAGAAACTGCCTCCCCTTCCAAAAAGTGACATTAGATTTGGAGCAGGTGCCAATTTTGTACATATTCTGCTTCTCGTGGCTAACGTCAGCTTGGTCTTGGAGCCTTGACTATTGGAGACTTACAAGGGTGGGAAAAATATTCTCCTTTCACTACAACAGATTCTATCTATCTATCTATCTATCTATCTATCTATCTATCTATCTATCTATCTATCTATCTATCTATCTATCTATCTATCTATCTATCTATCTATCTATCTATCTATCTATCTATCTATCTATCTATCTATCTATCTATCTATCTATCTATCTATCTATCTATCTATCTATCTATCTATCTATCTATCTATCTATCTATCTATCTATATCTATATCTATCTATCTATCTATCCTATCCTATCTGAAGCACTTCTGGAGACCAGGGCTGTGTCCTTCCCTCCTCAGAGTGAATGATAGAGCCTTGGCGCTAGAGCCGCTATACCAAGCAGAAGGTATTTGGGGCTGGTGAGTGGAGGGGGAAACGCTGGCTTCCACCCGCTGCCATTCACATGGCAGCGGATGGAAGCCGGTGTTTGCAGGAAAACTCACTCCCCAAGCGAGTTTTGAATACACCGTTTGGGCGGGCACAGAGCACTGCTGCATTGATTTGGCAGCGGCGCCTGTGCGAAGGGTCCACGCCAAAATGTGTTTTACCGGAAACACTGTCCCTCTCTTAAGAGGAGGTTTTAATAGTCGGATGCCATCTATTTTAAAACTTAAATAAGGTTTAATATTGAATGCTGCATTTTAAGTCTTAATTATTTTTATCTTGTTTTACTGTTTGTTGTTAATGTTGGACACCGCCCTGAGCCCTCCGGGGGAGGGCGGTATAAAAATGCAATAATAAATAAATAAATAAATAAATAAATAAAGCCGTTGCTTTCAGCCCGTGCAGAAACCGCCTCACCAGATAAGAGTCTGCTTCTCATATGGAGGAGTAGGGAATCAAACCCGGTTCTCCAGATTAGAGTCCACCTGCTCTTAGCCACTGTACCATGCTGGCTCGATATAAAGACGATATAAACAATGAAACACTTTCTTCTTTGTCCGTCACGTGCTCAAGACTGGAGGTTCCATTGTCTCGAGACGTTTGGAATTGCTTTTTAACCTCGTTGAGTAGAATCCATCACCTCCTACCCTTTTCAAGTCAAAGAATCTAAAAGGCTTTGTCTGGCCATTAATCAGCCCCCAATCATTAGGCACAATTAAACCCTATAATCACAGTTATAATTATTGGTAGATTAATTTTTCAATTATTAATTAAAAGTCTTAATTAAAAACTTTTTGAAGAGTGTGTACTAAAAAATTTGACTAATCATTTTTTACAGTTTATCTAGGGGTGGCTAACATTTAAATCATTTTCATCTGGGTTCTGATGCCCTCCACTGAGTTGAAGCCGACTGTCATCCTCCCCCCCCCCCCCCCCCCCCCCCCCCCCCCCCCCCCCCCCCCCAAAAACACCCCCCCCCCCCCCACAGCCCCCCCCCCCCCCCACCCCCCCCCCCCCCCACCCCCCCCCCCCCCCACCCCCCCCCCCCCCCACCCCCCCCCCCCCCCACCCCCCCCCCCCCCCACCCCCCCCCCCCCCCACCCCCCCCCCCCCCCACCCCCCCCCCCCCCCACCCCCCCCCCCCCCCACCCCCCCCCCCCCCCACCCCCCCCCCCCCCCACCCCCCCCCCCCCCCACCCCCCCCCCCCCCCACCCCCCCCCCCCCCCACCCCCCCCCCCCCCCACCCCCCCCCCCCCCCACCCCCCCCCCCCCCCACCCCCCCCCCCCCCCACCCCCCCCCCCCCCCACCCCCCCCCCCCCCCACCCCCCCCCCCCCCCACCCCCCCCCCCCCCCACCCCCCCCCCCCCCCACCCCCCCCCCCCCCCACCCCCCCCCCCCCCCACCCCCCCCCCCCCCCACCCCCCCCCCCCCCCACCCCCCCCCCCCCCCACCCCCCCCCCCCCCCACCCCCCCCCCCCCCCACCCCCCCCCCCCCCCACCCCCCCCCCCCCCCACCCCCCCCCCCCCCCACCCCCCCCCCCCCCCACCCCCCCCCCCCCCCACCCCCCCCCCCCCCCACCCCCCCCCCCCCCCACCCCCCCCCCCCCCCACCCCCCCCCCCCCCCACCCCCCCCCCCCCCCACCCCCCCCCCCCCCCACCCCCCCCCCCCCCCACCCCCCCCCCCCCCCACCCCCCCCCCCCCCCACCCCCCCCCCCCCCCACCCCCCCCCCCCCCCACCCCCCCCCCCCCCCACCCCCCCCCCCCCCCACCCCCCCCCCCCCCCACCCCCCCCCCCCCCCACCCCCCCCCCCCCCCACCCCCCCCCCCCCCCACCCCCCCCCCCCCCCACCCCCCCCCCCCCCCACCCCCCCCCCCCCCCACCCCCCCCCCCCCCCACCCCCCCCCCCCCCCACCCCCCCCCCCCCCCACCCCCCCCCCCCCCCACCCCCCCCCCCCCCCACCCCCCCCCCCCCCCACCCCCCCCCCCCCCCACCCCCCCCCCCCCCCACCCCCCCCCCCCCCCACCCCCCCCCCCCCCCACCCCCCCCCCCCCCCACCCCCCCCCCCCCCCACCCCCCCCCCCCCCCACCCCCCCCCCCCCCCACCCCCCCCCCCCCCCACCCCCCCCCCCCCCCACCCCCCCCCCCCCCCACCCCCCCCCCCCCCCACCCCCCCCCCCCCCCACCCCCCCCCCCCCCCACCCCCCCCCCCCCCCACCCCCCCCCCCCCCCACCCCCCCCCCCCCCCACCCCCCCCCCCCCCCACCCCCCCCCCCCCCCACCCCCCCCCCCCCCCACCCCCCCCCCCCCCCACCCCCCCCCCCCCCCACCCCCCCCCCCCCCCACCCCCCCCCCCCCCCACCCCCCCCCCCCCCCACCCCCCCCCCCCCCCACCCCCCCCCCCCCCCACCCCCCCCCCCCCCCACCCCCCCCCCCCCCCACCCCCCCCCCCCCCCACCCCCCCCCCCCCCCACCCCCCCCCCCCCCCACCCCCCCCCCCCCCCACCCCCCCCCCCCCCCACCCCCCCCCCCCCCCACCCCCCCCCCCCCCCACCCCCCCCCCCCCCCACCCCCCCCCCCCCCCACCCCCCCCCCCCCCCACCCCCCCCCCCCCCCACCCCCCCCCCCCCCCACCCCCCCCCCCCCCCACCCCCCCCCCCCCCCACCCCCCCCCCCCCCCACCCCCCCCCCCCCCCACCCCCCCCCCCCCCCACCCCCCCCCCCCCCCACCCCCCCCCCCCCCCACCCCCCCCCCCCCCCACCCCCCCCCCCCCCCACCCCCCCCCCCCCCCACCCCCCCCCCCCCCCACCCCCCCCCCCCCCCACCCCCCCCCCCCCCCACCCCCCCCCCCCCCCACCCCCCCCCCCCCCCACCCCCCCCCCCCCCCACCCCCCCCCCCCCCCACCCCCCCCCCCCCCCACCCCCCCCCCCCCCCACCCCCCCCCCCCCCCACCCCCCCCCCCCCCCACCCCCCCCCCCCCCCACCCCCCCCCCCCCCCACCCCCCCCCCCCCCCACCCCCCCCCCCCCCCACCCCCCCCCCCCCCCACCCCCCCCCCCCCCCACCCCCCCCCCCCCCCACCCCCCCCCCCCCCCACCCCCCCCCCCCCCCACCCCCCCCCCCCCCCACCCCCCCCCCCCCCCACCCCCCCCCCCCCCCACCCCCCCCCCCCCCCACCCCCCCCCCCCCCCACCCCCCCCCCCCCCCACCCCCCCCCCCCCCCACCCCCCCCCCCCCCCACCCCCCCCCCCCCCCACCCCCCCCCCCCCCCACCCCCCCCCCCCCCCACCCCCCCCCCCCCCCACCCCCCCCCCCCCCCACCCCCCCCCCCCCCCACCCCCCCCCCCCCCCACCCCCCCCCCCCCCCACCCCCCCCCCCCCCCACCCCCCCCCCCCCCCACCCCCCCCCCCCCCCACCCCCCCCCCCCCCCACCCCCCCCCCCCCCCACCCCCCCCCCCCCCCACCCCCCCCCCCCCCCACCCCCCCCCCCCCCCACCCCCCCCCCCCCCCACCCCCCCCCCCCCCCACCCCCCCCCCCCCCCACCCCCCCCCCCCCCCACCCCCCCCCCCCCCCACCCCCCCCCCCCCCCACCCCCCCCCCCCCCCACCCCCCCCCCCCCCCACCCCCCCCCCCCCCCACCCCCCCCCCCCCCCACCCCCCCCCCCCCCCACCCCCCCCCCCCCCCACCCCCCCCCCCCCCCACCCCCCCCCCCCCCCACCCCCCCCCCCCCCCACCCCCCCCCCCCCCCACCCCCCCCCCCCCCCACCCCCCCCCCCCCCCACCCCCCCCCCCCCCCACCCCCCCCCCCCCCCACCCCCCCCCCCCCCCACCCCCCCCCCCCCCCACCCCCCCCCCCCCCCACCCCCCCCCCCCCCCACCCCCCCCCCCCCCCACCCCCCCCCCCCCCCACCCCCCCCCCCCCCCACCCCCCCCCCCCCCCACCCCCCCCCCCCCCCACCCCCCCCCCCCCCCACCCCCCCCCCCCCCCACCCCCCCCCCCCCCCACCCCCCCCCCCCCCCACCCCCCCCCCCCCCCACCCCCCCCCCCCCCCACCCCCCCCCCCCCCCACCCCCCCCCCCCCCCACCCCCCCCCCCCCCCACCCCCCCCCCCCCCCACCCCCCCCCCCCCCCACCCCCCCCCCCCCCCACCCCCCCCCCCCCCCACCCCCCCCCCCCCCCACCCCCCCCCCCCCCCACCCCCCCCCCCCCCCACCCCCCCCCCCCCCCACCCCCCCCCCCCCCCACCCCCCCCCCCCCCCACCCCCCCCCCCCCCCACCCCCCCCCCCCCCCACCCCCCCCCCCCCCCACCCCCCCCCCCCCCCACCCCCCCCCCCCCCCACCCCCCCCCCCCCCCACCCCCCCCCCCCCCCACCCCCCCCCCCCCCCACCCCCCCCCCCCCCCACCCCCCCCCCCCCCCACCCCCCCCCCCCCCCACCCCCCCCCCCCCCCACCCCCCCCCCCCCCCACCCCCCCCCCCCCCCACCCCCCCCCCCCCCCACCCCCCCCCCCCCCCACCCCCCCCCCCCCCCACCCCCCCCCCCCCCCACCCCCCCCCCCCCCCACCCCCCCCCCCCCCCACCCCCCCCCCCCCCCACCCCCCCCCCCCCCCACCCCCCCCCCCCCCCACCCCCCCCCCCCCCCACCCCCCCCCCCCCCCACCCCCCCCCCCCCCCACCCCCCCCCCCCCCCACCCCCCCCCCCCCCCACCCCCCCCCCCCCCCACCCCCCCCCCCCCCCACCCCCCCCCCCCCCCACCCCCCCCCCCCCCCACCCCCCCCCCCCCCCACCCCCCCCCCCCCCCACCCCCCCCCCCCCCCACCCCCCCCCCCCCCCACCCCCCCCCCCCCCCACCCCCCCCCCCCCCCACCCCCCCCCCCCCCCACCCCCCCCCCCCCCCACCCCCCCCCCCCCCCACCCCCCCCCCCCCCCACCCCCCCCCCCCCCCACCCCCCCCCCCCCCCACCCCCCCCCCCCCCCACCCCCCCCCCCCCCCACCCCCCCCCCCCCCCACCCCCCCCCCCCCCCACCCCCCCCCCCCCCCACCCCCCCCCCCCCCCACCCCCCCCCCCCCCCACCCCCCCCCCCCCCCACCCCCCCCCCCCCCCACCCCCCCCCCCCCCCACCCCCCCCCCCCCCCACCCCCCCCCCCCCCCACCCCCCCCCCCCCCCACCCCCCCCCCCCCCCACCCCCCCCCCCCCCCACCCCCCCCCCCCCCCACCCCCCCCCCCCCCCACCCCCCCCCCCCCCCACCCCCCCCCCCCCCCACCCCCCCCCCCCCCCACCCCCCCCCCCCCCCACCCCCCCCCCCCCCCACCCCCCCCCCCCCCCACCCCCCCCCCCCCCCACCCCCCCCCCCCCCCACCCCCCCCCCCCCCCACCCCCCCCCCCCCCCACCCCCCCCCCCCCCCACCCCCCCCCCCCCCCACCCCCCCCCCCCCCCACCCCCCCCCCCCCCCACCCCCCCCCCCCCCCACCCCCCCCCCCCCCCACCCCCCCCCCCCCCCACCCCCCCCCCCCCCCACCCCCCCCCCCCCCCACCCCCCCCCCCCCCCACCCCCCCCCCCCCCCACCCCCCCCCCCCCCCACCCCCCCCCCCCCCCACCCCCCCCCCCCCCCACCCCCCCCCCCCCCCACCCCCCCCCCCCCCCACCCCCCCCCCCCCCCACCCCCCCCCCCCCCCACCCCCCCCCCCCCCCACCCCCCCCCCCCCCCACCCCCCCCCCCCCCCACCCCCCCCCCCCCCCACCCCCCCCCCCCCCCACCCCCCCCCCCCCCCACCCCCCCCCCCCCCCACCCCCCCCCCCCCCCACCCCCCCCCCCCCCCACCCCCCCCCCCCCCCACCCCCCCCCCCCCCCACCCCCCCCCCCCCCCACCCCCCCCCCCCCCCACCCCCCCCCCCCCCCACCCCCCCCCCCCCCCACCCCCCCCCCCCCCCACCCCCCCCCCCCCCCACCCCCCCCCCCCCCCACCCCCCCCCCCCCCCACCCCCCCCCCCCCCCACCCCCCCCCCCCCCCACCCCCCCCCCCCCCCACCCCCCCCCCCCCCCACCCCCCCCCCCCCCCACCCCCCCCCCCCCCCACCCCCCCCCCCCCCCACCCCCCCCCCCCCCCACCCCCCCCCCCCCCCACCCCCCCCCCCCCCCACCCCCCCCCCCCCCCACCCCCCCCCCCCCCCACCCCCCCCCCCCCCCACCCCCCCCCCCCCCCACCCCCCCCCCCCCCCACCCCCCCCCCCCCCCACCCCCCCCCCCCCCCACCCCCCCCCCCCCCCACCCCCCCCCCCCCCCACCCCCCCCCCCCCCCACCCCCCCCCCCCCCCACCCCCCCCCCCCCCCACCCCCCCCCCCCCCCACCCCCCCCCCCCCCCACCCCCCCCCCCCCCCACCCCCCCCCCCCCCCACCCCCCCCCCCCCCCACCCCCCCCCCCCCCCACCCCCCCCCCCCCCCACCCCCCCCCCCCCCCACCCCCCCCCCCCCCCACCCCCCCCCCCCCCCACCCCCCCCCCCCCCCACCCCCCCCCCCCCCCACCCCCCCCCCCCCCCACCCCCCCCCCCCCCCACCCCCCCCCCCCCCCACCCCCCCCCCCCCCCACCCCCCCCCCCCCCCACCCCCCCCCCCCCCCACCCCCCCCCCCCCCCACCCCCCCCCCCCCCCACCCCCCCCCCCCCCCACCCCCCCCCCCCCCCACCCCCCCCCCCCCCCACCCCCCCCCCCCCCCACCCCCCCCCCCCCCCACCCCCCCCCCCCCCCACCCCCCCCCCCCCCCACCCCCCCCCCCCCCCACCCCCCCCCCCCCCCACCCCCCCCCCCCCCCACCCCCCCCCCCCCCCACCCCCCCCCCCCCCCACCCCCCCCCCCCCCCACCCCCCCCCCCCCCCACCCCCCCCCCCCCCCACCCCCCCCCCCCCCCACCCCCCCCCCCCCCCACCCCCCCCCCCCCCCACCCCCCCCCCCCCCCACCCCCCCCCCCCCCCACCCCCCCCCCCCCCCACCCCCCCCCCCCCCCACCCCCCCCCCCCCCCACCCCCCCCCCCCCCCACCCCCCCCCCCCCCCACCCCCCCCCCCCCCCACCCCCCCCCCCCCCCACCCCCCCCCCCCCCCACCCCCCCCCCCCCCCACCCCCCCCCCCCCCCACCCCCCCCCCCCCCCACCCCCCCCCCCCCCCACCCCCCCCCCCCCCCACCCCCCCCCCCCCCCACCCCCCCCCCCCCCCACCCCCCCCCCCCCCCACCCCCCCCCCCCCCCACCCCCCCCCCCCCCCACCCCCCCCCCCCCCCACCCCCCCCCCCCCCCACCCCCCCCCCCCCCCACCCCCCCCCCCCCCCACCCCCCCCCCCCCCCACCCCCCCCCCCCCCCACCCCCCCCCCCCCCCACCCCCCCCCCCCCCCACCCCCCCCCCCCCCCACCCCCCCCCCCCCCCACCCCCCCCCCCCCCCACCCCCCCCCCCCCCCACCCCCCCCCCCCCCCACCCCCCCCCCCCCCCACCCCCCCCCCCCCCCACCCCCCCCCCCCCCCACCCCCCCCCCCCCCCACCCCCCCCCCCCCCCACCCCCCCCCCCCCCCACCCCCCCCCCCCCCCACCCCCCCCCCCCCCCACCCCCCCCCCCCCCCACCCCCCCCCCCCCCCACCCCCCCCCCCCCCCACCCCCCCCCCCCCCCACCCCCCCCCCCCCCCACCCCCCCCCCCCCCCACCCCCCCCCCCCCCCACCCCCCCCCCCCCCCACCCCCCCCCCCCCCCACCCCCCCCCCCCCCCACCCCCCCCCCCCCCCACCCCCCCCCCCCCCCACCCCCCCCCCCCCCCACCCCCCCCCCCCCCCACCCCCCCCCCCCCCCACCCCCCCCCCCCCCCACCCCCCCCCCCCCCCACCCCCCCCCCCCCCCACCCCCCCCCCCCCCCACCCCCCCCCCCCCCCACCCCCCCCCCCCCCCACCCCCCCCCCCCCCCACCCCCCCCCCCCCCCACCCCCCCCCCCCCCCACCCCCCCCCCCCCCCACCCCCCCCCCCCCCCACCCCCCCCCCCCCCCACCCCCCCCCCCCCCCACCCCCCCCCCCCCCCACCCCCCCCCCCCCCCACCCCCCCCCCCCCCCACCCCCCCCCCCCCCCACCCCCCCCCCCCCCCACCCCCCCCCCCCCCCACCCCCCCCCCCCCCCACCCCCCCCCCCCCCCACCCCCCCCCCCCCCCACCCCCCCCCCCCCCCACCCCCCCCCCCCCCCACCCCCCCCCCCCCCCACCCCCCCCCCCCCCCACCCCCCCCCCCCCCCACCCCCCCCCCCCCCCACCCCCCCCCCCCCCCACCCCCCCCCCCCCCCACCCCCCCCCCCCCCCACCCCCCCCCCCCCCCACCCCCCCCCCCCCCCACCCCCCCCCCCCCCCACCCCCCCCCCCCCCCACCCCCCCCCCCCCCCACCCCCCCCCCCCCCCACCCCCCCCCCCCCCCACCCCCCCCCCCCCCCACCCCCCCCCCCCCCCACCCCCCCCCCCCCCCACCCCCCCCCCCCCCCACCCCCCCCCCCCCCCACCCCCCCCCCCCCCCACCCCCCCCCCCCCCCACCCCCCCCCCCCCCCACCCCCCCCCCCCCCCACCCCCCCCCCCCCCCACCCCCCCCCCCCCCCACCCCCCCCCCCCCCCACCCCCCCCCCCCCCCACCCCCCCCCCCCCCCACCCCCCCCCCCCCCCACCCCCCCCCCCCCCCACCCCCCCCCCCCCCCACCCCCCCCCCCCCCCACCCCCCCCCCCCCCCACCCCCCCCCCCCCCCACCCCCCCCCCCCCCCACCCCCCCCCCCCCCCACCCCCCCCCCCCCCCACCCCCCCCCCCCCCCACCCCCCCCCCCCCCCACCCCCCCCCCCCCCCACCCCCCCCCCCCCCCACCCCCCCCCCCCCCCACCCCCCCCCCCCCCCACCCCCCCCCCCCCCCACCCCCCCCCCCCCCCACCCCCCCCCCCCCCCACCCCCCCCCCCCCCCACCCCCCCCCCCCCCCACCCCCCCCCCCCCCCACCCCCCCCCCCCCCCACCCCCCCCCCCCCCCACCCCCCCCCCCCCCCACCCCCCCCCCCCCCCACCCCCCCCCCCCCCCACCCCCCCCCCCCCCCACCCCCCCCCCCCCCCACCCCCCCCCCCCCCCACCCCCCCCCCCCCCCACCCCCCCCCCCCCCCACCCCCCCCCCCCCCCACCCCCCCCCCCCCCCACCCCCCCCCCCCCCCACCCCCCCCCCCCCCCACCCCCCCCCCCCCCCACCCCCCCCCCCCCCCACCCCCCCCCCCCCCCACCCCCCCCCCCCCCCACCCCCCCCCCCCCCCACCCCCCCCCCCCCCCACCCCCCCCCCCCCCCACCCCCCCCCCCCCCCACCCCCCCCCCCCCCCACCCCCCCCCCCCCCCACCCCCCCCCCCCCCCACCCCCCCCCCCCCCCACCCCCCCCCCCCCCCACCCCCCCCCCCCCCCACCCCCCCCCCCCCCCACCCCCCCCCCCCCCCACCCCCCCCCCCCCCCACCCCCCCCCCCCCCCACCCCCCCCCCCCCCCACCCCCCCCCCCCCCCACCCCCCCCCCCCCCCACCCCCCCCCCCCCCCACCCCCCCCCCCCCCCACCCCCCCCCCCCCCCACCCCCCCCCCCCCCCACCCCCCCCCCCCCCCACCCCCCCCCCCCCCCACCCCCCCCCCCCCCCACCCCCCCCCCCCCCCACCCCCCCCCCCCCCCACCCCCCCCCCCCCCCACCCCCCCCCCCCCCCACCCCCCCCCCCCCCCACCCCCCCCCCCCCCCACCCCCCCCCCCCCCCACCCCCCCCCCCCCCCACCCCCCCCCCCCCCCACCCCCCCCCCCCCCCACCCCCCCCCCCCCCCACCCCCCCCCCCCCCCACCCCCCCCCCCCCCCACCCCCCCCCCCCCCCACCCCCCCCCCCCCCCACCCCCCCCCCCCCCCACCCCCCCCCCCCCCCACCCCCCCCCCCCCCCACCCCCCCCCCCCCCCACCCCCCCCCCCCCCCACCCCCCCCCCCCCCCACCCCCCCCCCCCCCCACCCCCCCCCCCCCCCACCCCCCCCCCCCCCCACCCCCCCCCCCCCCCACCCCCCCCCCCCCCCACCCCCCCCCCCCCCCACCCCCCCCCCCCCCCACCCCCCCCCCCCCCCACCCCCCCCCCCCCCCACCCCCCCCCCCCCCCACCCCCCCCCCCCCCCACCCCCCCCCCCCCCCACCCCCCCCCCCCCCCACCCCCCCCCCCCCCCACCCCCCCCCCCCCCCACCCCCCCCCCCCCCCACCCCCCCCCCCCCCCACCCCCCCCCCCCCCCACCCCCCCCCCCCCCCACCCCCCCCCCCCCCCACCCCCCCCCCCCCCCACCCCCCCCCCCCCCCACCCCCCCCCCCCCCCACCCCCCCCCCCCCCCACCCCCCCCCCCCCCCACCCCCCCCCCCCCCCACCCCCCCCCCCCCCCACCCCCCCCCCCCCCCACCCCCCCCCCCCCCCACCCCCCCCCCCCCCCACCCCCCCCCCCCCCCACCCCCCCCCCCCCCCACCCCCCCCCCCCCCCACCCCCCCCCCCCCCCACCCCCCCCCCCCCCCACCCCCCCCCCCCCCCACCCCCCCCCCCCCCCACCCCCCCCCCCCCCCACCCCCCCCCCCCCCCACCCCCCCCCCCCCCCACCCCCCCCCCCCCCCACCCCCCCCCCCCCCCACCCCCCCCCCCCCCCACCCCCCCCCCCCCCCACCCCCCCCCCCCCCCACCCCCCCCCCCCCCCACCCCCCCCCCCCCCCACCCCCCCCCCCCCCCACCCCCCCCCCCCCCCACCCCCCCCCCCCCCCACCCCCCCCCCCCCCCACCCCCCCCCCCCCCCACCCCCCCCCCCCCCCACCCCCCCCCCCCCCCACCCCCCCCCCCCCCCACCCCCCCCCCCCCCCACCCCCCCCCCCCCCCACCCCCCCCCCCCCCCACCCCCCCCCCCCCCCACCCCCCCCCCCCCCCACCCCCCCCCCCCCCCACCCCCCCCCCCCCCCACCCCCCCCCCCCCCCACCCCCCCCCCCCCCCACCCCCCCCCCCCCCCACCCCCCCCCCCCCCCACCCCCCCCCCCCCCCACCCCCCCCCCCCCCCACCCCCCCCCCCCCCCACCCCCCCCCCCCCCCACCCCCCCCCCCCCCCACCCCCCCCCCCCCCCACCCCCCCCCCCCCCCACCCCCCCCCCCCCCCACCCCCCCCCCCCCCCACCCCCCCCCCCCCCCACCCCCCCCCCCCCCCACCCCCCCCCCCCCCCACCCCCCCCCCCCCCCACCCCCCCCCCCCCCCACCCCCCCCCCCCCCCACCCCCCCCCCCCCCCACCCCCCCCCCCCCCCACCCCCCCCCCCCCCCACCCCCCCCCCCCCCCACCCCCCCCCCCCCCCACCCCCCCCCCCCCCCACCCCCCCCCCCCCCCACCCCCCCCCCCCCCCACCCCCCCCCCCCCCCACCCCCCCCCCCCCCCACCCCCCCCCCCCCCCACCCCCCCCCCCCCCCACCCCCCCCCCCCCCCACCCCCCCCCCCCCCCACCCCCCCCCCCCCCCACCCCCCCCCCCCCCCACCCCCCCCCCCCCCCACCCCCCCCCCCCCCCACCCCCCCCCCCCCCCACCCCCCCCCCCCCCCACCCCCCCCCCCCCCCACCCCCCCCCCCCCCCACCCCCCCCCCCCCCCACCCCCCCCCCCCCCCACCCCCCCCCCCCCCCACCCCCCCCCCCCCCCACCCCCCCCCCCCCCCACCCCCCCCCCCCCCCACCCCCCCCCCCCCCCACCCCCCCCCCCCCCCACCCCCCCCCCCCCCCACCCCCCCCCCCCCCCACCCCCCCCCCCCCCCACCCCCCCCCCCCCCCACCCCCCCCCCCCCCCACCCCCCCCCCCCCCCACCCCCCCCCCCCCCCACCCCCCCCCCCCCCCACCCCCCCCCCCCCCCACCCCCCCCCCCCCCCACCCCCCCCCCCCCCCACCCCCCCCCCCCCCCACCCCCCCCCCCCCCCACCCCCCCCCCCCCCCACCCCCCCCCCCCCCCACCCCCCCCCCCCCCCACCCCCCCCCCCCCCCACCCCCCCCCCCCCCCACCCCCCCCCCCCCCCACCCCCCCCCCCCCCCACCCCCCCCCCCCCCCACCCCCCCCCCCCCCCACCCCCCCCCCCCCCCACCCCCCCCCCCCCCCACCCCCCCCCCCCCCCACCCCCCCCCCCCCCCACCCCCCCCCCCCCCCACCCCCCCCCCCCCCCACCCCCCCCCCCCCCCACCCCCCCCCCCCCCCACCCCCCCCCCCCCCCACCCCCCCCCCCCCCCACCCCCCCCCCCCCCCACCCCCCCCCCCCCCCACCCCCCCCCCCCCCCACCCCCCCCCCCCCCCACCCCCCCCCCCCCCCACCCCCCCCCCCCCCCACCCCCCCCCCCCCCCACCCCCCCCCCCCCCCACCCCCCCCCCCCCCCACCCCCCCCCCCCCCCACCCCCCCCCCCCCCCACCCCCCCCCCCCCCCACCCCCCCCCCCCCCCACCCCCCCCCCCCCCCACCCCCCCCCCCCCCCACCCCCCCCCCCCCCCACCCCCCCCCCCCCCCACCCCCCCCCCCCCCCACCCCCCCCCCCCCCCACCCCCCCCCCCCCCCACCCCCCCCCCCCCCCACCCCCCCCCCCCCCCACCCCCCCCCCCCCCCACCCCCCCCCCCCCCCACCCCCCCCCCCCCCCACCCCCCCCCCCCCCCACCCCCCCCCCCCCCCACCCCCCCCCCCCCCCACCCCCCCCCCCCCCCACCCCCCCCCCCCCCCACCCCCCCCCCCCCCCACCCCCCCCCCCCCCCACCCCCCCCCCCCCCCACCCCCCCCCCCCCCCACCCCCCCCCCCCCCCACCCCCCCCCCCCCCCACCCCCCCCCCCCCCCACCCCCCCCCCCCCCCACCCCCCCCCCCCCCCACCCCCCCCCCCCCCCACCCCCCCCCCCCCCCACCCCCCCCCCCCCCCACCCCCCCCCCCCCCCACCCCCCCCCCCCCCCACCCCCCCCCCCCCCCACCCCCCCCCCCCCCCACCCCCCCCCCCCCCCACCCCCCCCCCCCCCCACCCCCCCCCCCCCCCACCCCCCCCCCCCCCCACCCCCCCCCCCCCCCACCCCCCCCCCCCCCCACCCCCCCCCCCCCCCACCCCCCCCCCCCCCCACCCCCCCCCCCCCCCACCCCCCCCCCCCCCCACCCCCCCCCCCCCCCACCCCCCCCCCCCCCCACCCCCCCCCCCCCCCACCCCCCCCCCCCCCCACCCCCCCCCCCCCCCACCCCCCCCCCCCCCCACCCCCCCCCCCCCCCACCCCCCCCCCCCCCCACCCCCCCCCCCCCCCACCCCCCCCCCCCCCCACCCCCCCCCCCCCCCACCCCCCCCCCCCCCCACCCCCCCCCCCCCCCACCCCCCCCCCCCCCCACCCCCCCCCCCCCCCACCCCCCCCCCCCCCCACCCCCCCCCCCCCCCACCCCCCCCCCCCCCCACCCCCCCCCCCCCCCACCCCCCCCCCCCCCCACCCCCCCCCCCCCCCACCCCCCCCCCCCCCCACCCCCCCCCCCCCCCACCCCCCCCCCCCCCCACCCCCCCCCCCCCCCACCCCCCCCCCCCCCCACCCCCCCCCCCCCCCACCCCCCCCCCCCCCCACCCCCCCCCCCCCCCACCCCCCCCCCCCCCCACCCCCCCCCCCCCCCACCCCCCCCCCCCCCCACCCCCCCCCCCCCCCACCCCCCCCCCCCCCCACCCCCCCCCCCCCCCACCCCCCCCCCCCCCCACCCCCCCCCCCCCCCACCCCCCCCCCCCCCCACCCCCCCCCCCCCCCACCCCCCCCCCCCCCCACCCCCCCCCCCCCCCACCCCCCCCCCCCCCCACCCCCCCCCCCCCCCACCCCCCCCCCCCCCCACCCCCCCCCCCCCCCACCCCCCCCCCCCCCCACCCCCCCCCCCCCCCACCCCCCCCCCCCCCCACCCCCCCCCCCCCCCACCCCCCCCCCCCCCCACCCCCCCCCCCCCCCACCCCCCCCCCCCCCCACCCCCCCCCCCCCCCACCCCCCCCCCCCCCCACCCCCCCCCCCCCCCACCCCCCCCCCCCCCCACCCCCCCCCCCCCCCACCCCCCCCCCCCCCCACCCCCCCCCCCCCCCACCCCCCCCCCCCCCCACCCCCCCCCCCCCCCACCCCCCCCCCCCCCCACCCCCCCCCCCCCCCACCCCCCCCCCCCCCCACCCCCCCCCCCCCCCACCCCCCCCCCCCCCCACCCCCCCCCCCCCCCACCCCCCCCCCCCCCCACCCCCCCCCCCCCCCACCCCCCCCCCCCCCCACCCCCCCCCCCCCCCACCCCCCCCCCCCCCCACCCCCCCCCCCCCCCACCCCCCCCCCCCCCCACCCCCCCCCCCCCCCACCCCCCCCCCCCCCCACCCCCCCCCCCCCCCACCCCCCCCCCCCCCCACCCCCCCCCCCCCCCACCCCCCCCCCCCCCCACCCCCCCCCCCCCCCACCCCCCCCCCCCCCCACCCCCCCCCCCCCCCACCCCCCCCCCCCCCCACCCCCCCCCCCCCCCACCCCCCCCCCCCCCCACCCCCCCCCCCCCCCACCCCCCCCCCCCCCCACCCCCCCCCCCCCCCACCCCCCCCCCCCCCCACCCCCCCCCCCCCCCACCCCCCCCCCCCCCCACCCCCCCCCCCCCCCACCCCCCCCCCCCCCCACCCCCCCCCCCCCCCACCCCCCCCCCCCCCCACCCCCCCCCCCCCCCACCCCCCCCCCCCCCCACCCCCCCCCCCCCCCACCCCCCCCCCCCCCCACCCCCCCCCCCCCCCACCCCCCCCCCCCCCCACCCCCCCCCCCCCCCACCCCCCCCCCCCCCCACCCCCCCCCCCCCCCACCCCCCCCCCCCCCCACCCCCCCCCCCCCCCACCCCCCCCCCCCCCCACCCCCCCCCCCCCCCACCCCCCCCCCCCCCCACCCCCCCCCCCCCCCACCCCCCCCCCCCCCCACCCCCCCCCCCCCCCACCCCCCCCCCCCCCCACCCCCCCCCCCCCCCACCCCCCCCCCCCCCCACCCCCCCCCCCCCCCACCCCCCCCCCCCCCCACCCCCCCCCCCCCCCACCCCCCCCCCCCCCCACCCCCCCCCCCCCCCACCCCCCCCCCCCCCCACCCCCCCCCCCCCCCACCCCCCCCCCCCCCCACCCCCCCCCCCCCCCACCCCCCCCCCCCCCCACCCCCCCCCCCCCCCACCCCCCCCCCCCCCCACCCCCCCCCCCCCCCACCCCCCCCCCCCCCCACCCCCCCCCCCCCCCACCCCCCCCCCCCCCCACCCCCCCCCCCCCCCACCCCCCCCCCCCCCCACCCCCCCCCCCCCCCACCCCCCCCCCCCCCCACCCCCCCCCCCCCCCACCCCCCCCCCCCCCCACCCCCCCCCCCCCCCACCCCCCCCCCCCCCCACCCCCCCCCCCCCCCACCCCCCCCCCCCCCCACCCCCCCCCCCCCCCACCCCCCCCCCCCCCCACCCCCCCCCCCCCCCACCCCCCCCCCCCCCCACCCCCCCCCCCCCCCACCCCCCCCCCCCCCCACCCCCCCCCCCCCCCACCCCCCCCCCCCCCCACCCCCCCCCCCCCCCACCCCCCCCCCCCCCCACCCCCCCCCCCCCCCACCCCCCCCCCCCCCCACCCCCCCCCCCCCCCACCCCCCCCCCCCCCCACCCCCCCCCCCCCCCACCCCCCCCCCCCCCCACCCCCCCCCCCCCCCACCCCCCCCCCCCCCCACCCCCCCCCCCCCCCACCCCCCCCCAGCCCCCCACCCCCCCCCCGCCCCCCCCCCCCCCCCCCCACCCCCCCCCCCCCACACCCCCCCCCTCCCCCTCCCCCCCCCCCCCCCCCCCCCCCCCCCCCCCACCCCCACCTCCCCCTCCCCCCCCCCCCCCCCACCCCCATGCTGGACTAGATGGACTCTGGTCTGATCCAGCAGGCTAGTTCTTATGTTCTTTTTTGTTTTGTGGGAGCTGTTGGCGAAGCTATGGCAACACCAACGTGGGCATATTGCAGCTTCTCTAGTCATGTAACCGTAGCTTCTCAGACAGCCCCCTCAAAACAAAACAAAAAAGGAAAAAATGACACAGGCCCAGGAACACTACGCTAAACAGACTTTATTCATCAACTTTTTATAGCGAAATAGCATATGGATGAGCTGTAAGCTGAGGAAACCTCCATGGGAGATTTCCATGGACAATCAGCAACAGCATTCAAAAAGGTGGGCAGGAGCAGCAGATGCAAAAGTAAGAGGCTTTGGTAGGCGATATAAAGTATTTCCTACTGGCTGGCATTCTCTCAGCAGATAGGAATTGTCCTCAACCCAGGTTGGGGGGAAAGGCATGCTGATGCTAGTTTAGCGAGTTTTGAAAAACCCAGGTTGAGAGAAATATAACAGGATGAACTCATTTTTGGGGGGAAAAGCTTTGTGAAGTTCTTCCCCAAAATGCTATTTATAATGTCTCAAAGATGTCACACTTGTGCCATGCGGGATCCACCCATTTCTAGACACAACAGACCCATTGTAAAGCTAACGCAGGTCCAACGGCCACAGAAGAGCATTATACGCTCCGTATATAAGTGGCTATCACGTGGTTGCCATCACATTTCTATTTCGATCCCATGTTCTAATTTCTTAGGTGAGTGAGATGCTAATCAAGCAGCTTGAGACTGAGAGGCTGATGAAAATAATCAAATCCAAATTTGTCCAGGGGGAAACACACTCAACTTTGAAGTTGGAGAGAGGAAATTGTCATGTTGAAGCCACCGGAGACAGACTTCTTGCTACAAAGACGGCCCTCGGGAAACACTACCTGATTTGCTCCGAGTTGTCTTGGCATCTCCGTGACAGGGCAGTTGTAATTAGAAGGAGATGCCAACTCCCCCCTCCCACTTGTAATTCCGCCGGTGCAGGTAAAGACGCAGTGCATTCTGTCTAAATTGGAAGGTGAGAACTGCCAGGTATCCTGCTAAAAGGTAACAAGTTTCCCCCTCTGGGGACACCTTTACATGAAATTCAGATCAGTCTCCAAGGAGGAGGGGAAAATCAGATGCAGACGCTGTGATCCAGATGTTCATGCTGTTCCCACTGGAACGGAAGGCTCATTTGGGAAATATGAGTGAAAATCACAGGTTTCGTTCTCACCTGACTATCTCCACGGCAACTTTGCAGGCACAGCAGTGAGGTTTTAAATTGCAGAGAACTTGCCACTGGTGCCGCATACATAGCAGACTCCTCAGTTTGAGTGATGCTTCTACAGTTGTGGTCAGATGTGGTCAGGTTAAGAGCAGTGGACTCTAATCTGGTGAACCAGGCTGGTTTCTCCACTTCTCCACGTGAAGCCTGCATGCTGACCTTGGGCTAATCATAGAATCATAGAGTTGGAAGAGACCCCAAGGGCTATCAAGTCCAATCCCCTGCCAGGCAAGCACACACAATCAAAGCACTCCTGACATAGGTTCATCCAGCTTCTGTTTAAAAACCCTAAAGAAGAAGACTCCACCATTCTCTGAGGGAGTGAATTTCATTGTCCAACAGCCTTGACAGTCAAAAAGGTCTTCCTAATGTTTAGATGGATTCTCTTTTCCTGCACCTTGAATCCATAACTCTGTGTCCTAGTCTCTGAAGCAGCAGAAAACAAGCTTGCTCCCTCTTTGACGTGGCATCCCTTCAAATATTAAAACATAACTATCATGTCCCCCCTTAACCTTTGCTTCTCCAGACTAAACATCCCCAGCTCCGTAAGCCTCTTTTCATAGGGCATGGATTCCAGACCTTTTACCATTTTGGTTGACCTCCTCTGGACACGTTCCAGCTTGTCAATATCCTTCTTAAATTGCAGTGCCCAGAACTGAACACAGTACTCTAGGTGAGGTCTGACCAATGCAGAGTAGAGAGTACAGTTCTCTCTGAACTCTCTCATCCCCACTTACCCAAAGGATGTCTGTTGTGTGGAGAGGAAGAGAAATCACTTTGAGACTCCTTATAGTTGAGAAAAGTGTAATATAAATCCAAACTACTACTCCTTCTTTCCTCCTCCTCCTCCTCCTCTTCTTCATCATTATCATCATCATCATCATCGGTACATTATGTGTAAAAACATAAAGTTAGGATCATGCTTTCCTGACTCACCCCTTCATTACGTCTGACCTTTAAGGAGTATCTGTACCTGTGTGTGTCAGTTTAACAACTTTAAAACTCCATTTTTGTGACAAACAGATCATTTGATTGAAATCCACATCTTTTGGACTCTTTGCAGATGAAAATGAAATATTTGGTCATTTGTTTCATGTTTTATATTACTTCCAGGGTACCCAAGTCTGAAGGAGTTCCAGCTCAGTTTTACTTATGGCCACAGGTAAACTGACTTAGCAGTCAGATGTGAAAGACTCTGGTTGTGTTGATTTCTTGGCTTGTTTTGAATCAAGCTGCACTTGGTTTACTCAAGACCCTATGTAGAAAAACTCTATGGGGACCAAGCCCTACAAGGAAATGCTGAGGGACTTGGGGATGTTCAGTCTGGAGAAGAGGAGGGTGAGGGGAGTATGATTGTTCTCTTGAAATATTTGAAGGGCTGTCACTTCAAAGTGGTAGGAAGCTGTTCCTGTTGGCAGCAGGGGAAAGGACTTGCAATAATGGGTTTAGATTATGGGTGGAAAGGTTATTAAAGGGGGGGAAAGTAAATACAGTGCAATGGTAGAGTCAGGGAGGTGGTATGTTCCCCCTTACTGACAGTCTTTAAGCAGTGGCTGGATGAATACTTTTAAACGGATGCTCTACACCAGTGGTGGAGAACATTTGGCACTCCAGATGTTATGGACTACAATTCCCATCAGCCCCTGCCAGCATAGCCAATTGGCCATGCTGGAAGGGGCGGATGGGAATTGTAGTCCATAACATCTGGAGTGCCAAAGGTTCGCCACCACGGCTCTAGACCATAGGTATCAAACTCAGCCCCTCCAGATGTTCATGGATTACAATTCCCAGCAGCCCCTGCTAGCATGGCCAATTAGCCCTGCTGGCATGGGCTGATGGGAATTGTAGTCCATGAGCACCTGGAGGGTCTGAGTTTGACACCTGTGCTCTAGACTGATCTTGTATTGAGCAGGGGATTGGATAGATGGCCTGCATGGTTCCTAGCGACTCCACGACTCTATGTTTCTATTATGCTAAGACAACCATTAGCATTTTCCTTCGAGTGTGCCAAATCCTATAGAAACCTCTGTAACTCTTACTAGGTAAGGCAGCATATATCATATGATATATATGAGAAACAGAGGGAAGAACAAATGAATAGATAGCCAGAGTCAGAAATTTGATGGCGGGTTGTACGGGCACACAGTTTATTTTTAATTAATTTTAAAAGATTAACAAATTTGCATGCCACTTTTCCCAAACAGGGCCTTGAGGGATCTATCTCTATTCCACAGGGACTGTAAGATGTAGCTGTTCAACCATGTTTATGGTTGAAGGCAGAGATGGTGTTTATCCATCTTAGCTGGCTTCCCCCTCTCCTCTCTCCTCTCCCCTTCCCTTCTCCTTCTTCATCACTTCCCCTCTCTTTTGTTTTGTTCTTCTTTACCAATGTGGTTGGGTATGATCACATCACATTGAAATTACTCCACCATTTGCTGGGTTTGATTTAGGGTACCATAGTTTTATGGTTCATTATTATTTTGAGTTCATTGGAATGTAAACATTGCAAATTGCTTTGAGCCTGTTGCAACAGGGGAGAGCAGTCTAGAAGTCCAAAAATGCCAATTTCCACCAAGTCTCCCTTCCTGTGGCTGATTCTCCTCATGTACTTCCCCTGGTTCCCCTGTCCCCTGGAGGCAGTGACAAAAGGAGGGGAAACTGTGCCTGGGGCATGAACTGCCTACGTGTGCCCTTCCCTCCCCTCCACCAAAACACCCTGAAACATCCCCCAAAACCCTATCCCAAAACACCTTTGATATGCCCCCAGCCCCGCCTCCCCATGTGACTGCAATGGCGCCGCCCAAAACAAGCTGCCCCGGATGTCCCCATTGCATCTTTGTGCCTGCCTGGAGGAGCATTTCCTGGAAATCAATAGGCCGCATTGTGCTACGGGAAAGGATAATCTGTATCCAATGGAATAACTTCATTCCCTATTCAGAAATTTAAATTTCTGGAAACTGGAAAGGAAGAAGGACTTTGGAAAATGTCAAATTTATCAATTCTTCTTCTTCATCATCATCATCATCAAATCCATCATACTAAGTAGCATATCAGGCAACAAGTGCTCTCCAGCATTTCCGATCTTGGCCGAGTGTGTCAGTCTCTTCCCATGCAATCTTCAGTGCCTTCAGGTCTTGCTCGAAAGTTCTCTTCCAGGTGTTTCGGGGGCGTCCTCACTGTCATTTGGAATCAGGAGTTATCAACCTCATTGCTGTCTTTGGGATCCAGAGGTGGGATCCAGCAGGTTCTCACCAGTTCCCGAGAGTGGGTTACTAATTATTAGAGTGTGCCGAGAGGGGGTTACTAATTGGGTCTGTTTTTCCGTTAGAAATTCCATTAGGTCCAAAAATCATGAAGTCCTGTTGTTTCCTATGTGGCTGGTTAGCGAAGGTAGAAAACGGGATAATTCTCCCTGTTGGGCTGTTTTAAAAACATGTTTTAGTAATATGGTAAAGTTCGCTGTTACTAAGGAAAGTAGCCTTCTTTTGGATTTTCTAGAAACGAAATTAAAATTGTTGAAATTATTAAAGTATTTTGACAGGTGATCAATTAGAGGAGAATTCGTTGTTTCTGTTGGCAGTAGACGATAGGACTTGCTATAATGAGTTTAAATTATGGACAGAAAGATACCAGCTGGCAATTAGGAACTTTTTTTTTTACAGTAAGAGTTTTTTACAGTAGCAGGAGAAATTATTGGGTGCTTCAGAGGATCCTCTGAAGATTACCCGATACAGTCGCAAAATGAAGCGTCAGGAGAAGGGAATGCTGCTAGAACCGCGGCCATTCAGCCCGGAAACCACCACGGCGCACAGTGATTCCGGCCGTAAAGAGGCGCCGACAATGCAAGAGAAATTATTAATGCCCATTTTAGAATGCCCGGCCATGCCCATCTTCAGGCCCTGCCCAGCCCCGTGGGCGCTACGCCCGCTGAGCAAGATCCCACCACCATAGGGACATATTTACTAAAATTTTTGGATCCAACAACTGTTGGGATCTGACCATTCTCCATGCAAATTTATAGTAAAAAAATTCTCAGTGGCAGAAAAGGGTCCGATCATGTGGATCGTTTGTACTAGCAAAGGTGCTTTCTCCTGGCACAAAAAGCCTTCCACAGACCAGGTGCTCGGGAACAACAGCCGCAGAAGGCCATTGCTTTCACATCCTGCACGTGAGCTCCCAAAGGCACCTGGTGGGCCACTGCGAGTAGCAGAATGCTGGACTAGATGGACTCTGGTCTGATCCAGCAGGCTCTTTCTTATGTTCTTAAGGCCATTGCTTTCACATCCTGCACGTGAGCTCCCAATGGCACCTGGTGGGCCACTGCGAGTAGCAGAATGCTGGACTAGATGGACTCTGGTCTGATCCAGCAGGCTCTTTCTTATGTTCACCAAAGGCCCGTGCAAAGCTTGCATCCTGCCGCGTGAGCTCCCAATGGCAGCTGGTGGGCCACTGCGAGTAGCAGAATGCTGGACTAGATGGACTCTGGTCTGATCCAGCAGGCTCTTTCTTATGTTCTTAAAGCCATTGCTTTCACATCCTGCACGCAGGCTCCCAAAGGCACCTGGTGGGTACACTGCAAATCAGCAGGAATGCTGGACTAGATGGACTCTGGTCTGATCCAGCAGGCTCTTTCTTATGTTCTTAAGGCCATTGCTTTCACCTCCTGCACGTGAGCTCCCAAAGGCACCTGGTGGGCCACTGCGAGCAGCAGAGAGCTGGACTAGATGGACTCTGGTCTGATCCAGCTGGCTTGTTCTTATGTTCTTATGTTCTTATGTTCACAGACTTAAGAGGCAAATAACCATAGATTTATTGGGACCAGAAAATAGGTGACAGAGACTGTCGCTGGGAGACCGGAAGAGAGTTTGTCGAGCATCCAAATTCGCCTCAAAATTTCACTTCAGGTCAGAGCTGGTACTCACTTCGCTTATAGTCTGAGCACAAATCCGCAGGCTGGCTGGTTAACAGTCCGTTCTATGAGAAAATCAAATGTCAAGACATTTCCTCTTCGGGCTTATCGAGACCCCTTAAGCAAGAGCCAAAAAATATAATTTCCACTGTCCAGTAGGAGCTAATGGAATGATGAATGCAAATCCATCTGCTCACAGAATCCCTCGTGCTTTTCCTAATTCCGCCGAATTTTTTTTTTGCCATTTCAGTCAAACCAGAATTTATTACAGTGATTTACTCGTGAAATGAGTGTCAATGCTATTTGCATGTTATTATTATGAAAGGCCCTTATTGGGGGAGCAGAGATGTTGTATGAGCATTTCAAATGAACACGCCGTGTTATTTAGACTTGATTTTTTTTTGAGTGGGGTAGCTTGCAGGGGCGAGAAGGGTACCCTATTCTCTCTTGTTCTTGTAGTTAAGCAGTCTTGTTTGCATGTTGAAAGAATGTCCAGAAATATTCTATTCTGGGGATGGGGGTGGAATCTTTCTTCTTTTTTTGGAACCAGAACCCTTCTCAAATGCAAATAATTAGAGACTTGGACAGATGTTGATAAGAAATCACAATCAATCTTTCTCACTTGCCTCAGATGAAAATGGCAGGGATTTTTAAAAAACAAACAAGGAAAAAGCAAGTTTGCGGAAGCAAAAAGTGTTTGGAAAGTACTTAATAGACTTGCTGAGCATGTATACAGGCTCATTTTCCTCTACCCAAATGCAGTTTGATTATCAAAAAAATTGAACGTACGTGGAAGGAAATGATGAACGTTACCAGACTTGAAACATACCTGGCCATGAGTTGTGATTGTTTCTCCATTTGGAAAGATAGAGGTTTTCTGCAATGGCTTAGGAGCAGCAGTGGCGTAGGAGGTTAAGAGCTCGTGTATCTAATCTGGAGGAACAGGGTTTGATTCCCAGCTCTGCCGCCTGAGCTGTGGAGGCTTATCTGGGGAGTTAGCCTGTGCACTCCCACACACGCCAGCTGGGTGACCTTGGGCTAGTCACAGCTTCTCGGAGCTCTCTCAGTCCCACCCACCTCACAGGGTGCTTGTTGTGTGGGGGAAGGGCAAGGAGATTGTAAGCCCCTTTGAGTCTCCTACAGGAGAGAAAGGGGGATATAAATCCAAACTCCTCCTCCTCCTGCAATGGTTGTTGTGGGGTTTTTTGACTGTGTGGCCGTGGTTTGGTAGTTTTGTTCTGGGTTACATTCAATATTTTAAAATCCGAGTCTATTTTATCCCAGTTTTTCCCTTCACATGGGTGCCTGTTTCCATGAAGTGATCGAGTTAAGACCAAGAGGAAATACTCCAATTTATTTCTCACGAGCCTGGCTTTTATTTTAAAAAGCAGATGCAGCACGCATGCTCGAATACCTTCAGTGTGCTACATTCTGATTGGCTCTTCCCCCCAAAGGCAATGCTTCTGATTGGCAGATCCACAGCAACCTCAGGAAAACCAAGCAGGACACACACACCCCCTTTTCTATAGCTTTGGAAAGGAACCAGTGCAGTGAGCAACACAGCAAGCACGTTGTGCTATACAAAGTAAAAACTTTTGACCAGTACTGGGCGGACCACTATGCCCCATCCACATTCAAAGGTGTGCAAGAAACCACAACACAAGACACTCACCCCCACCCCTATATACCAAGTAACATCCATCCATCCATCCATCCATCCATCCATCCATCCATCCATCCATCCATCCATCCATCCATCCATCCATCCATCCATCCATCCATCCATCCATCCATCCATTTATTTATTTATTTATTTATTTATTTATTTATTTATTTATTTATTTATTTATTTATTTATTTATTTGATATACCGCCCCATCCCCAGAGGGCTCTGGGCGGTGAACAACACAAAGCAGTATACATAAAATCATTAAAACATAATTATCATAAATGTCATTTAAAAACAGCGAATACTTCCTAACCTAGGCATCCCACAAAAGCCAGTGCTTAACCATAAACTAAATCTCTCCCAGGAAAAGAGGAGAGAGGGGAGATGATAAAACCCGATGATATTAGGGCTCACATGGAACAAAGACCCATATGGAACAGTGTGGGAGGGGGGCACACTCAGCGGCTGGTCTCTCCAAAGGCCCGGTGGAACAACTCAGTCTTACAGGCCCTGCGGAAATCATTCAAAGGTGTGCAAGAAACCACAGCACAAGACACTCACCCCCACCCCTATATACCAAGTAACTTCCCCATCCGCAGGACCCCACTGGGAATGTGAGCTCGGAGCTGTGGGGCTGGGCTCCCCAGGCTGTGGCTCGGCTATCGAGGGGCGCTGGTGAGAGAGATTGGGAATGGGGCAAACACTCAGGCTTTCCCACACGGGCTCGCTTCCCTGGATCCTGGAAGAGCTTTCATAGGGCAGAAAACTTGCTTGAGGAATGTTTCGGAAAAGGTGGGCTGCAACTCAGCAGAAATGAACTGACATGATATGAGGCAGGGAGATCAGATGGTGGGGTGGGAAAAATACATTGGTTTTGCTCCTGTGTCATTCCCATGGAAGCAGATTCAACGTGGGACTTGGGGGGATCACAATTTTAGCGGTTTTTGAAAAACCCGGGATGAGGGAAATATTTCAGGACTGCCCTGAGCCCCCCAGGGATAGGGTGGTATGCTGTGCACCGCCCTGAGCCCCCCGGGGATAGGGGGGTATATTAAATTAAACAAATAAATAAATAAAAGGACAAATCCACTTTAGGACTTGGAACCGTGTGAACTTCTTGGCCAAACCGGGATATTTCCCTTGCTCAACCTGGGATATTTGGACCATGTGGAATCGACAATAGTGCAGTGACATCACTTCCTGACATTTTTGAAATGGCATTATCACATAGCTCCTGCGTTGAAATCTGGAGTCTGCCAGGAAGTTTCCTAGGTCACCCCACTCTGCCTGCCTCTCTTATCTTCTAGGGTTCACATGAGAATGAAATGGGGTGAGAGACAGAAAGAGGGGTGATGAAAAATCAAATAAATAAAACTCATCTGGTAGGACTCCTGGATGTGTTCTGTGGTCGAAGACCCAGTTTCTTCTTTCCTGAGAAGGTTATAGCTCCTCACCATGACCTTTTCCTTCAGGTTTAATGCTGTCATCAAGCCACCCTTGACACACAATTGGATTATATAAACATTGCTTAATTATTCAGTGTAATAAATCTATCAAACTTAATTCATTAGACAAAGACACCATTCAGTGCGAGACAGATGCTGATGAATATCGTCCTGGATGGAATCAACCAGACATGAACACCAGGAGGACTTCTGATGTATGTGTGTTAAGTAGGATCATATTTCCAGCGATGGGAGTACATTGCAGAACAGATCGGCAGCGTCGCCCTGTGAGATTAGTCCGACTGGACTTTTAATTGGCAAAGTTCTTTGGTTTTCATGACTTTTGCATTCACTGAATTATGTGATACAGACTACTGCTGAGACAGAACAGGGAAGGGAAGAAACAGTGCCTTTTTCAAGATTCCAGCTGTACGTAAGAATGTAAGAACAAGCCTGCTGGATCAGACCAGAGTCCATCTAGTCCAGCTCTTGCAGTGGCCCACCAGGTGCCTTTGGGAGCTCACATGCAGGAGGTGAAAGCAATGGCCTTCTGCTGCTGCTGCTCCCGAGCACCTGGTCTGAAAGGGCTGGATTACTGGTGTTGTGTAGATTGCCAGATCCCTCCACCCAGTGTGGGGGGAGAGTGGGGGGGGGGGGGTTGCCAGTTTCAAGTTGGGAAACTTCTGGAAATTTGGATATGGAGGCTGGGAAGAACAGGAACCTGAGAACTGTTGTCTAATCTGCCTGCCTGCCTGCCTGCCTGCCTGTCTGTCTGTATACACGTGTGTATATGTATGCGTGTGTGTATTCTAATAAATATAATTATTTGTATGGAAATGTACACTTATGGCATTGCTTTCTTGCATAACCTACGCAAATCAAAGATGCAAAATAATGCTTACTGTTCAATGTATTGTCGAAGGCTTTCACAGCTGGAATCACTGGGGTGCTGTGCGGTTTCCGGGCTGTATGGCCGTGTTCTAGCTGAAGATGCCAGCCACAGATGCAGGCGAAACATCAGGAGAGAGTGCTGCTAGAACACGGCCATACAGCCCGGAAACCACACAGCACCCAAATGCTTACTGTTGTTTCCTTATAACTTTATTGATGCTACAGAAAGTTTTCTCCTACTTGTGTAGCTCCCCCTTTTTAAGAGTGCTGGTTGAGCTGCATTATAGCACCATAGTCCATTGTAAATTCAGCACTGGGGGGGGGGGAATTATGGGGTCCTCTTTACTTGAAACCCTAAGCACATGCTAATTTTGCTTAATGGTTAAGCGCTGTCTGTAGGAATTTTCCAAGTTGCAGTTAGCAACCCGACTCTCCCATTTTACTCCTACAACAACCCTTTGGGGAAATTTAGGCTGTGAGAGAGTTACATACTTACGGATATCCAGATGAGGCCTCTCTCCTCACTCCTCTTCAACCCTGCTGTGGCATTCCCCCCCCCCACTCGCCTGGGCCCTTTGGACGGTGTGTCCCTCCCTCCTCCCTAACCTGGGGGTTGGTCTCCCCAGACGATGACTTTCCCAATTGGCCCAAGGGCCAAGAAACCACCACGCCCACAAAGCACTGGGTGTACGGGCAGCCCTCGCCCACGCCACCCTCCTCCTAGTACAGTGATGGCGAACCCTTGGCACTCCAGATGTTATGGACTACAATTCCCATCAGCCAATTGGCCATGCTGGCAGGGGCTGATGGGGATTGTAGTCCATAACATCTGGAGTGCCAAAGGTTTGCCACCACGGTCCTAGTAGGTCTTCTTGCCTCCCTTCCCCTGTCTGGCTTGAGAGTTCACACCCTCCCTCTCTCTCCCTTGTTGCTTCACAGGGAGTTTCCAGGGCCTTGTCTCTCACCTGTGGCCTCACAGGGAGAGGTGTTTACAGCTTGTGTGAACGACTCCCACCCTGTTACTGCACAGGGTGGGGACCAGCTTGAACCGGGGTCTAGGTTCTCAAAGGAGGTCTGGGCTTCAGGGTCCTCTTCCCTCCTTCCCACTTCCCACCATTGAGCTGCCCCTTTCCCTTGTCTCTTCACACCACCACCCACATTTCCTGCTGCTGCGGCAGCTCCAGACTCGCCCTTTCCCACTTCCTTATCCACCTTCTGCCCTCTCATTCCTGTTCCTCGTCCCAGCTGCTTCTTCAGCCCATCTTCTACAGCTGCCTCAGCTGTGGGCTTGCTGGGCCTAAGCCTCCTCTCTTCCCCGCCTTCCCCTTTGAACAAGGCCTCTAAGACCTTCACCCTCCCCCTGCAAGAGGCTCCTCTGCAGCCTTTCCATCTCCTGCAGTGCCAGCTGGTGCGGGACTCAGTGGGGTAAGTCCGGGCACTGCAGCCGAGCCCGGACATCTGCTTCCTTAAATTCGAACATAAAATCTCCAGGAATTTCCCAACCTGGAGCTGGAAACCTCTAGTCAGACCTGACTCCATTGAGTCTCTCCTTCAATACTAAAATTACCCTGCAAAGAGCACTGTTCCCTCTCTCTGTTTTTTTACGGACAGAAGCAGTCCTGAAATCTGTCATTGCCTAGCAATTGCCATTGAGGGAATCTGTCGCTTAAAGCTAAAGAACTCCTTTTATCATTTTTAAGTTTTCCTGCCCCTATGCATGAAGCCTGCTGTGGAACCTTGGGTTAGTCACAGTTCAGTCACAAGCAACCAGTATAGAACATTTATGCAGCCATCATATAGACTGCATAAAGAAAACAAAAAAAGTTTCTGTGTTGTATAATTTTAATGAAATCATTAATTGTGCTATAAATTTCTACTGAGTTCTTCATATTTTCTTTAGTTTTATGGACATTTTTTTTCCCTTTAAAATGCCATTTAGGACCACTAATGTTCAAAAACTGCCCTAATAAAAAATGTAATTTAATGAATTCTAATTTATTTTGAACGCTGCCATCTTGCCATTCAACCTCACCAAGTTCTCCAGACAGCTTGCAACAGTAAAAATAATATATAAAATCAGCCAGCTTTCCCCAAAAAGCTAATCAGTCTCACAAATCAATTAAAAAGGAAAAAAGAGAGAGAAAAGAAAATACCCTGAACAAGAATCCAGAGTGACAGAATCCTACAGACAAGCAATTGGGATTGTCTCGCAACACTTTTGTTGACTTTGAAAGCCCTTTTCTTCTGCCCTTTAATCCTGTCAAGTTGTACCATCTTTGATACGGGCTCACCGAACTTCAAAGAGGGTTGACATCAGGTCAACCTTTGCTCATTCTCTGCACTACATTGGCCACACAATATGAGCCCTGCGAGGATGGTAAAAGGGCAAATTGACACATTATGTGTTAGGACTTGACAGTTAGATCACCAAAATCTACTTGACAGCTTGGCTGATGCAATCCTCCACCTTTCACCTAGTTTCAGGTGGGTGATGCAACCATGACCAAGCACATCTAGTGTGATTGCATCACTGCTCCCTGATTGGTTGAATGTCTCTATATGTATGCGCAGAACAGTTTGCTCTATGCGTGCTTTGGTTATCCAGTTGCTGCGCTGCACTCTGTCAGACTGTTTTGTGCTTTTGGAAACAAGGAATAAAACCCTTCTGTTCTTTGAAGTGAACAACGCCTGGGTTCCTGTGTTTTCTTTTCCTCAACTGCTTCTGCTGTTACCACGACCGCTGCTGAGTGGATCCTTCTCATTATGTGCCTCTGTGTGTGTGTGTGTGTGTGTGTGTGTGTGATTATGCACTCCAGCCCATACTCATCATTGTACATTATCCCCAGATGTTTAAGGTGATGCACATTCATCGCAGAGCATAGAGAATTCCAATGTGTAGGGGTGCATCAGCGAACCGGGGGCTGCAGCCGAGCCCGGACACCAGGTAACAATCGGCATCTTACATACCGGGTCTATTTTATCCCTGTTTCTCCCTTCACATGGCTGCCCATTTCAGTGAAGGAATCAAGTGAAGACCAGGAGGAAATACTCCCGTTTGTTTTCCTTGAGCCCGAGTCTTTTGTATTCACACCACCAGCGTATTCACGCACGCACGAACATCCCTGGTGTTCTGCATTTTGATTGGCTGTTGTTTTTGGGCCACAGCTTGAACGAACATCTCCACCCTGCCTTTTGAATTGTTGGCAATCCCACTTGAGCACCGGAAACCATACAAACTTATTGGCCGGACTGGGATATTTCTGTTGCTCAGCCTGGGATATTTGGACTGTGCAGAAACGGCCATGGCGGAGTGGCGAATAAAAGCTGGTTCACCCAATTAAAGTCCGCAGCTCATGTGGAGGAGTGGGGAATCAAACCCAGCTCACCAGATTAGAGTCTGCTGTTCATGTGGCAGCAGAGGATCATACTTACAATAGCAGGTATAAATTACAGGTAGAAAGGTATCGGCTGGAGATTAGCCTCCCCCCTTCCCCATAAGAGTAATTCAGCATTGGAATCAGCTGCCTGGGGAGATGGTGAGTTCCCCTTCACCGGCAGTCTTCAAGCAGCAAGTGGAGAAATACCTGCTAGGGCAGTGGGGGCGAACCTTTGGCACAATTGGCCGTGCTGGCAGGGGCTGATGGGAATTGTAGTCCATAACATCTGGAGTGCCAAAGGTTCACCACCATGGTGCTAGGGATTCTTTTGCCCAATTCTGCAATGAGCCGGGGGTTGACCATAAATGAAGATCAAGTAGAGCGGGTGGCTAGTTTTAAATTTCTGGGCATTATGATTAAAGAAGACTTGACCTGGGGCATACAGACTGCCACGGTGGTTAAAAAGGCCCAGCAAAGACTGTACTATCTGAGACTTTTATGGAAACAACAACTGAATGGAAAACTCCTGGTGTCCTTTTACCGCTGTGCTATAGAGAGTGTCTGAACCTACTGCATCTGTGTATGGCTCTCCAGTTACACAGTGGCAGATAGGAAGGTGCTCCAAAGGGTGATCACTACTGCACAGAGGATTATCGGCTGCCCTCTCCCCTCCTTGGAAGAACTCTATAATTCCCGAAGCCTAAAGAAAGCCCAAAATATTCTGAGAGACCCGTCTCATCCAGCACACTCTCTTTTTGAACTGTTGCTATCCGGCAGACGATGCAGGTCTATCCAAACTAGGAAAAAGAGGCGTAGAGACAGCTTCTACTCTAGAGCTGTGGCTATGTTGAACTCCATGGCTTCGTGTTGATGTGTTTGGGGCTGTGTAGGGATGAGTGGAGGAAAGGGAAAGTGAGGAAGGGGTATGAGTCTGAAATTGTGTGCATTGAGGAATGCTGCTGTAAATTTCATTGTGCGTGCACAATGACAATAAAATGCTTATGCTTATGCTTGAACTAGATGGCCTCTATGGCCCCTTCCAACTCTATGATTCTATAAGAGAGCTAGTTCCCTACCTTTTCTCATGTTCATGGCAGCTTGAAGCAAAGGGATATTGTTAGTGAAACTATATAAGGAAAACGAATGGTGTTTATCCTACTTTTGTTATAAGTAGGAGATTTCCTATTATTCCAAAGGGAGCTGAATCGCCCCAGTAGGCTGTTTTCACACGCAGCTAGATTTCTGTATTTCGGCACGTTTATTTAAACCAGCTCTTTTTATCAGATTTCATCTTAAAGCAAGAACCACTTCCAGGTTAATTTGTACCTCCCGTGGATGTATATGGCTTTCAGAGAGAAGGTTCAAGATGATTGGTACATGTGAAAAGAAATACTCCTCTGGAGTGTCTATTATTAATTAGTTAATTAGCCACCGGGGCAACCTGTGTCCATCACTTGATGAGAACAGTCTGTGAGATCCAGACCTCGTTGACCCCCAAGGGGGAGATCTGACTCGGGGTCAATAGACGATTTGCTCCGTCTATAACTATTTTTGACAGATGAGCTTTTCAGCAGCCAACAGGAGCGTCAATTATACTCTGAGATGCCGGGATCATGCACGTGCCATCTATTAGTCATTGGCCAATTCTGCTATTAACCCAGTTTAGCGGGAAAAAGAAGCTTTACAACTTGTTGCTGGGACTTGTTGCTTGGCTAAACACTCGTTGGTGTGATGGTGCGGCTGGCTGCTTTTTCGCACGGCCGCCATTTTGCCGCCACTGACCTTACAGTGGCAAAGCAAGCGTGGTGCTCGGGGGCACATGTTTACAAGTCTGGAATTGGTGAAAGGGTTGAATGCAGTGGGATCCAAAAATTTTAGTAACAGGTTCCCTCGCCAGCCCCCCCATAGCAAAGGGGGCAGAGGCGTACCTAGGCAAACCTGAGCCCTGGGCAAAACCTGAGTTGAATGCCCCCCCCATGGGCAGCCACCCCACCACGACCCCCCAAAATTTTTTTGCGCCAGGTCATTTCTAAATCATCATCCCATTATAGAAAATTCCCCAACTCACAAATCTGAACACAGCAATGGTGAAACACACAGGTTCTTTGATAGAGACTGGTGAGATAAAAGGTACGAAAGGTTGAGAACCAATGAATTGCAGTACCTGAAAGGAATTAACCCAGTTCAGGGAGTTACATTATTAGTCGCAATTGCTATATGGAACCTTCACGTTCAAAGGCAGTCTGCCTCTCGGGGAGGCGAGGGCGTGGAGATGGAAAAGCGGACCCAATTAGTAACCCCCTCTCGGCACACACAAATAATTAGTAACCCACTCTTGGGAACTGGTGAGAACCTGCTGGATCCCACCTCTGGTTGTATGTTCCACACACATGATCACCTGGACTTGCTTGGCACCTGAGAATAATTCTGTAAGACAAAGCTGTCTAACCATCGCAGTCTTTCAACAAGGGTGAAGGAAAGGTGAGGTAAAATCTAGGCTATGGATAGGCTTGCCTGGTCTCTTGCTACACTAAGAGGTCTCCCGCCCAGTTGGAGCAATGGCATGAGAAACACAAAAAAGTTAACCGCATCATTTCTGGATTCAGCCTGGATGGGCTAGGAATCACAGGAAACGATCTCTAACCTATGGTCCTCCAGATGTTCCTGGACTATGATTCCCATAAGCGCTGCCAAGTGTCCATCCTGGCAAGGGCTGATGGGAACAGTAGTCCATGAACGTCTGGAAGGCCATAGATTGGAGACCTCTGCCGTAGAGATTCCAGCAATTCCTAGCATTTCCCTTTCTCACTACAGGGTTGCACCTGCAAGTGCTATGTTTCCTTTATCCCCCCCTCCTCCTGAGTTTCCTACCTGCAGCCCTCCTGCCAGTCAGCAGCATAGCTTTATAAAATGGTGTCCTTCTGGGCATCGCACCCCTTTACAGCTGCTCCCTGCCCCCAAACTCCACCTGCGGCTTAAAGCTCAACACAAGCCTTGCTGAGGCCAGAATCAAACTGATCACCAGGGGTTAACCAGCTCTAGCTTTATACTCTTGGCTCCACATGCCAAGATCCATTGGATCAGGGGTCAATTATTATTATTATACACATTACAGCACAGCACAAGTGTCTGGAATTCCCCCCCCCCCCCCCCCCCCCCCCCCCCCCGCCCCCCCGCCCCCCCCGGCCCCCCCCCCCACCCGCCCCGCCCCCCCCCCCCCCCCCCCCCCTCCCCCCGCCCCCCCTCCCACCCCCCCCCGCCACCCCCCACCCCTCCCCCCCCCCCCCCCCCCCCCCCCCCCCCCCCCCCCCCCCCCCCCCCCCACACCCCCTCCCCCCCCTCAACCCCCCCCCCCCCCACCCCCCCCCCCCCCCCCCCCCCCCCACCACACCCCCTCCTCTCCCCCCCCACCCCTCCACCCCCCCACCCCCCCCCCCCCCCCCCCCCCCCCCCCCCCCCCCCCCCCCCCCCCCACCCCCCCCCCCCCCCACCCCCCCCCCCCCCCACCCCCCCCCCCCCCCACCCCCCCCCCCCCCCACCCCCCCCCCCCCCCACCCCCCCCCCCCCCCACCCCCCCCCCCCCCCACCCCCCCCCCCCCCCACCCCCCCCCCCCCCCACCCCCCCCCCCCCCCACCCCCCCCCCCCCCCACCCCCCCCCCCCCCCACCCCCCCCCCCCCCCACCCCCCCCCCCCCCCACCCCCCCCCCCCCCCACCCCCCCCCCCCCCCACCCCCCCCCCCCCCCACCCCCCCCCCCCCCCACCCCCCCCCCCCCCCACCCCCCCCCCCCCCCACCCCCCCCCCCCCCCACCCCCCCCCCCCCCCACCCCCCCCCCCCCCCACCCCCCCCCCCCCCCACCCCCCCCCCCCCCCACCCCCCCCCCCCCCCACCCCCCCCCCCCCCCACCCCCCCCCCCCCCCACCCCCCCCCCCCCCCACCCCCCCCCCCCCCCACCCCCCCCCCCCCCCACCCCCCCCCCCCCCCACCCCCCCCCCCCCCCACCCCCCCCCCCCCCCACCCCCCCCCCCCCCCACCCCCCCCCCCCCCCACCCCCCCCCCCCCCCACCCCCCCCCCCCCCCACCCCCCCCCCCCCCCACCCCCCCCCCCCCCCACCCCCCCCCCCCCCCACCCCCCCCCCCCCCCACCCCCCCCCCCCCCCACCCCCCCCCCCCCCCACCCCCCCCCCCCCCCACCCCCCCCCCCCCCCACCCCCCCCCCCCCCCACCCCCCCCCCCCCCCACCCCCCCCCCCCCCCACCCCCCCCCCCCCCCACCCCCCCCCCCCCCCACCCCCCCCCCCCCCCACCCCCCCCCCCCCCCACCCCCCCCCCCCCCCACCCCCCCCCCCCCCCACCCCCCCCCCCCCCCACCCCCCCCCCCCCCCACCCCCCCCCCCCCCCACCCCCCCCCCCCCCCACCCCCCCCCCCCCCCACCCCCCCCCCCCCCCACCCCCCCCCCCCCCCACCCCCCCCCCCCCCCACCCCCCCCCCCCCCCACCCCCCCCCCCCCCCACCCCCCCCCCCCCCCACCCCCCCCCCCCCCCACCCCCCCCCCCCCCCACCCCCCCCCCCCCCCACCCCCCCCCCCCCCCACCCCCCCCCCCCCCCACCCCCCCCCCCCCCCACCCCCCCCCCCCCCCACCCCCCCCCCCCCCCACCCCCCCCCCCCCCCACCCCCCCCCCCCCCCACCCCCCCCCCCCCCCACCCCCCCCCCCCCCCACCCCCCCCCCCCCCCACCCCCCCCCCCCCCCACCCCCCCCCCCCCCCACCCCCCCCCCCCCCCACCCCCCCCCCCCCCCACCCCCCCCCCCCCCCACCCCCCCCCCCCCCCACCCCCCCCCCCCCCCACCCCCCCCCCCCCCCACCCCCCCCCCCCCCCACCCCCCCCCCCCCCCACCCCCCCCCCCCCCCACCCCCCCCCCCCCCCACCCCCCCCCCCCCCCACCCCCCCCCCCCCCCACCCCCCCCCCCCCCCACCCCCCCCCCCCCCCACCCCCCCCCCCCCCCACCCCCCCCCCCCCCCACCCCCCCCCCCCCCCACCCCCCCCCCCCCCCACCCCCCCCCCCCCCCACCCCCCCCCCCCCCCACCCCCCCCCCCCCCCACCCCCCCCCCCCCCCACCCCCCCCCCCCCCCACCCCCCCCCCCCCCCACCCCCCCCCCCCCCCACCCCCCCCCCCCCCCACCCCCCCCCCCCCCCACCCCCCCCCCCCCCCACCCCCCCCCCCCCCCACCCCCCCCCCCCCCCACCCCCCCCCCCCCCCACCCCCCCCCCCCCCCACCCCCCCCCCCCCCCACCCCCCCCCCCCCCCACCCCCCCCCCCCCCCACCCCCCCCCCCCCCCACCCCCCCCCCCCCCCACCCCCCCCCCCCCCCACCCCCCCCCCCCCCCACCCCCCCCCCCCCCCACCCCCCCCCCCCCCCACCCCCCCCCCCCCCCACCCCCCCCCCCCCCCACCCCCCCCCCCCCCCACCCCCCCCCCCCCCCACCCCCCCCCCCCCCCACCCCCCCCCCCCCCCACCCCCCCCCCCCCCCACCCCCCCCCCCCCCCACCCCCCCCCCCCCCCACCCCCCCCCCCCCCCACCCCCCCCCCCCCCCACCCCCCCCCCCCCCCACCCCCCCCCCCCCCCACCCCCCCCCCCCCCCACCCCCCCCCCCCCCCACCCCCCCCCCCCCCCACCCCCCCCCCCCCCCACCCCCCCCCCCCCCCACCCCCCCCCCCCCCCACCCCCCCCCCCCCCCACCCCCCCCCCCCCCCACCCCCCCCCCCCCCCACCCCCCCCCCCCCCCACCCCCCCCCCCCCCCACCCCCCCCCCCCCCCACCCCCCCCCCCCCCCACCCCCCCCCCCCCCCACCCCCCCCCCCCCCCACCCCCCCCCCCCCCCACCCCCCCCCCCCCCCACCCCCCCCCCCCCCCACCCCCCCCCCCCCCCACCCCCCCCCCCCCCCACCCCCCCCCCCCCCCACCCCCCCCCCCCCCCACCCCCCCCCCCCCCCACCCCCCCCCCCCCCCACCCCCCCCCCCCCCCACCCCCCCCCCCCCCCACCCCCCCCCCCCCCCACCCCCCCCCCCCCCCACCCCCCCCCCCCCCCACCCCCCCCCCCCCCCACCCCCCCCCCCCCCCACCCCCCCCCCCCCCCACCCCCCCCCCCCCCCACCCCCCCCCCCCCCCACCCCCCCCCCCCCCCACCCCCCCCCCCCCCCACCCCCCCCCCCCCCCACCCCCCCCCCCCCCCACCCCCCCCCCCCCCCACCCCCCCCCCCCCCCACCCCCCCCCCCCCCCACCCCCCCCCCCCCCCACCCCCCCCCCCCCCCACCCCCCCCCCCCCCCACCCCCCCCCCCCCCCACCCCCCCCCCCCCCCACCCCCCCCCCCCCCCACCCCCCCCCCCCCCCACCCCCCCCCCCCCCCACCCCCCCCCCCCCCCACCCCCCCCCCCCCCCACCCCCCCCCCCCCCCACCCCCCCCCCCCCCCACCCCCCCCCCCCCCCACCCCCCCCCCCCCCCACCCCCCCCCCCCCCCACCCCCCCCCCCCCCCACCCCCCCCCCCCCCCACCCCCCCCCCCCCCCACCCCCCCCCCCCCCCACCCCCCCCCCCCCCCACCCCCCCCCCCCCCCACCCCCCCCCCCCCCCACCCCCCCCCCCCCCCACCCCCCCCCCCCCCCACCCCCCCCCCCCCCCACCCCCCCCCCCCCCCACCCCCCCCCCCCCCCACCCCCCCCCCCCCCCACCCCCCCCCCCCCCCACCCCCCCCCCCCCCCACCCCCCCCCCCCCCCACCCCCCCCCCCCCCCACCCCCCCCCCCCCCCACCCCCCCCCCCCCCCACCCCCCCCCCCCCCCACCCCCCCCCCCCCCCACCCCCCCCCCCCCCCACCCCCCCCCCCCCCCACCCCCCCCCCCCCCCACCCCCCCCCCCCCCCACCCCCCCCCCCCCCCACCCCCCCCCCCCCCCACCCCCCCCCCCCCCCACCCCCCCCCCCCCCCACCCCCCCCCCCCCCCACCCCCCCCCCCCCCCACCCCCCCCCCCCCCCACCCCCCCCCCCCCCCACCCCCCCCCCCCCCCACCCCCCCCCCCCCCCACCCCCCCCCCCCCCCACCCCCCCCCCCCCCCACCCCCCCCCCCCCCCACCCCCCCCCCCCCCCACCCCCCCCCCCCCCCACCCCCCCCCCCCCCCACCCCCCCCCCCCCCCACCCCCCCCCCCCCCCACCCCCCCCCCCCCCCACCCCCCCCCCCCCCCACCCCCCCCCCCCCCCACCCCCCCCCCCCCCCACCCCCCCCCCCCCCCACCCCCCCCCCCCCCCACCCCCCCCCCCCCCCACCCCCCCCCCCCCCCACCCCCCCCCCCCCCCACCCCCCCCCCCCCCCACCCCCCCCCCCCCCCACCCCCCCCCCCCCCCACCCCCCCCCCCCCCCACCCCCCCCCCCCCCCACCCCCCCCCCCCCCCACCCCCCCCCCCCCCCACCCCCCCCCCCCCCCACCCCCCCCCCCCCCCACCCCCCCCCCCCCCCACCCCCCCCCCCCCCCACCCCCCCCCCCCCCCACCCCCCCCCCCCCCCACCCCCCCCCCCCCCCACCCCCCCCCCCCCCCACCCCCCCCCCCCCCCACCCCCCCCCCCCCCCACCCCCCCCCCCCCCCACCCCCCCCCCCCCCCACCCCCCCCCCCCCCCACCCCCCCCCCCCCCCACCCCCCCCCCCCCCCACCCCCCCCCCCCCCCACCCCCCCCCCCCCCCACCCCCCCCCCCCCCCACCCCCCCCCCCCCCCACCCCCCCCCCCCCCCACCCCCCCCCCCCCCCACCCCCCCCCCCCCCCACCCCCCCCCCCCCCCACCCCCCCCCCCCCCCACCCCCCCCCCCCCCCACCCCCCCCCCCCCCCACCCCCCCCCCCCCCCACCCCCCCCCCCCCCCACCCCCCCCCCCCCCCACCCCCCCCCCCCCCCACCCCCCCCCCCCCCCACCCCCCCCCCCCCCCACCCCCCCCCCCCCCCACCCCCCCCCCCCCCCACCCCCCCCCCCCCCCACCCCCCCCCCCCCCCACCCCCCCCCCCCCCCACCCCCCCCCCCCCCCACCCCCCCCCCCCCCCACCCCCCCCCCCCCCCACCCCCCCCCCCCCCCACCCCCCCCCCCCCCCACCCCCCCCCCCCCCCACCCCCCCCCCCCCCCACCCCCCCCCCCCCCCACCCCCCCCCCCCCCCACCCCCCCCCCCCCCCACCCCCCCCCCCCCCCACCCCCCCCCCCCCCCACCCCCCCCCCCCCCCACCCCCCCCCCCCCCCACCCCCCCCCCCCCCCACCCCCCCCCCCCCCCACCCCCCCCCCCCCCCACCCCCCCCCCCCCCCACCCCCCCCCCCCCCCACCCCCCCCCCCCCCCACCCCCCCCCCCCCCCACCCCCCCCCCCCCCCACCCCCCCCCCCCCCCACCCCCCCCCCCCCCCACCCCCCCCCCCCCCCACCCCCCCCCCCCCCCACCCCCCCCCCCCCCCACCCCCCCCCCCCCCCACCCCCCCCCCCCCCCACCCCCCCCCCCCCCCACCCCCCCCCCCCCCCACCCCCCCCCCCCCCCACCCCCCCCCCCCCCCACCCCCCCCCCCCCCCACCCCCCCCCCCCCCCACCCCCCCCCCCCCCCACCCCCCCCCCCCCCCACCCCCCCCCCCCCCCACCCCCCCCCCCCCCCACCCCCCCCCCCCCCCACCCCCCCCCCCCCCCACCCCCCCCCCCCCCCACCCCCCCCCCCCCCCACCCCCCCCCCCCCCCACCCCCCCCCCCCCCCACCCCCCCCCCCCCCCACCCCCCCCCCCCCCCACCCCCCCCCCCCCCCACCCCCCCCCCCCCCCACCCCCCCCCCCCCCCACCCCCCCCCCCCCCCACCCCCCCCCCCCCCCACCCCCCCCCCCCCCCACCCCCCCCCCCCCCCACCCCCCCCCCCCCCCACCCCCCCCCCCCCCCACCCCCCCCCCCCCCCACCCCCCCCCCCCCCCACCCCCCCCCCCCCCCACCCCCCCCCCCCCCCACCCCCCCCCCCCCCCACCCCCCCCCCCCCCCACCCCCCCCCCCCCCCACCCCCCCCCCCCCCCACCCCCCCCCCCCCCCACCCCCCCCCCCCCCCACCCCCCCCCCCCCCCACCCCCCCCCCCCCCCACCCCCCCCCCCCCCCACCCCCCCCCCCCCCCACCCCCCCCCCCCCCCACCCCCCCCCCCCCCCACCCCCCCCCCCCCCCACCCCCCCCCCCCCCCACCCCCCCCCCCCCCCACCCCCCCCCCCCCCCACCCCCCCCCCCCCCCACCCCCCCCCCCCCCCACCCCCCCCCCCCCCCACCCCCCCCCCCCCCCACCCCCCCCCCCCCCCACCCCCCCCCCCCCCCACCCCCCCCCCCCCCCACCCCCCCCCCCCCCCACCCCCCCCCCCCCCCACCCCCCCCCCCCCCCACCCCCCCCCCCCCCCACCCCCCCCCCCCCCCACCCCCCCCCCCCCCCACCCCCCCCCCCCCCCACCCCCCCCCCCCCCCACCCCCCCCCCCCCCCACCCCCCCCCCCCCCCACCCCCCCCCCCCCCCACCCCCCCCCCCCCCCACCCCCCCCCCCCCCCACCCCCCCCCCCCCCCACCCCCCCCCCCCCCCACCCCCCCCCCCCCCCACCCCCCCCCCCCCCCACCCCCCCCCCCCCCCACCCCCCCCCCCCCCCACCCCCCCCCCCCCCCACCCCCCCCCCCCCCCACCCCCCCCCCCCCCCACCCCCCCCCCCCCCCACCCCCCCCCCCCCCCACCCCCCCCCCCCCCCACCCCCCCCCCCCCCCACCCCCCCCCCCCCCCACCCCCCCCCCCCCCCACCCCCCCCCCCCCCCACCCCCCCCCCCCCCCACCCCCCCCCCCCCCCACCCCCCCCCCCCCCCACCCCCCCCCCCCCCCACCCCCCCCCCCCCCCACCCCCCCCCCCCCCCACCCCCCCCCCCCCCCACCCCCCCCCCCCCCCACCCCCCCCCCCCCCCACCCCCCCCCCCCCCCACCCCCCCCCCCCCCCACCCCCCCCCCCCCCCACCCCCCCCCCCCCCCACCCCCCCCCCCCCCCACCCCCCCCCCCCCCCACCCCCCCCCCCCCCCACCCCCCCCCCCCCCCACCCCCCCCCCCCCCCACCCCCCCCCCCCCCCACCCCCCCCCCCCCCCACCCCCCCCCCCCCCCACCCCCCCCCCCCCCCACCCCCCCCCCCCCCCACCCCCCCCCCCCCCCACCCCCCCCCCCCCCCACCCCCCCCCCCCCCCACCCCCCCCCCCCCCCACCCCCCCCCCCCCCCACCCCCCCCCCCCCCCACCCCCCCCCCCCCCCACCCCCCCCCCCCCCCACCCCCCCCCCCCCCCACCCCCCCCCCCCCCCACCCCCCCCCCCCCCCACCCCCCCCCCCCCCCACCCCCCCCCCCCCCCACCCCCCCCCCCCCCCACCCCCCCCCCCCCCCACCCCCCCCCCCCCCCACCCCCCCCCCCCCCCACCCCCCCCCCCCCCCACCCCCCCCCCCCCCCACCCCCCCCCCCCCCCACCCCCCCCCCCCCCCACCCCCCCCCCCCCCCACCCCCCCCCCCCCCCACCCCCCCCCCCCCCCACCCCCCCCCCCCCCCACCCCCCCCCCCCCCCACCCCCCCCCCCCCCCACCCCCCCCCCCCCCCACCCCCCCCCCCCCCCACCCCCCCCCCCCCCCACCCCCCCCCCCCCCCACCCCCCCCCCCCCCCACCCCCCCCCCCCCCCACCCCCCCCCCCCCCCACCCCCCCCCCCCCCCACCCCCCCCCCCCCCCACCCCCCCCCCCCCCCACCCCCCCCCCCCCCCACCCCCCCCCCCCCCCACCCCCCCCCCCCCCCACCCCCCCCCCCCCCCACCCCCCCCCCCCCCCACCCCCCCCCCCCCCCACCCCCCCCCCCCCCCACCCCCCCCCCCCCCCACCCCCCCCCCCCCCCACCCCCCCCCCCCCCCACCCCCCCCCCCCCCCACCCCCCCCCCCCCCCACCCCCCCCCCCCCCCACCCCCCCCCCCCCCCACCCCCCCCCCCCCCCACCCCCCCCCCCCCCCACCCCCCCCCCCCCCCACCCCCCCCCCCCCCCACCCCCCCCCCCCCCCACCCCCCCCCCCCCCCACCCCCCCCCCCCCCCACCCCCCCCCCCCCCCACCCCCCCCCCCCCCCACCCCCCCCCCCCCCCACCCCCCCCCCCCCCCACCCCCCCCCCCCCCCACCCCCCCCCCCCCCCACCCCCCCCCCCCCCCACCCCCCCCCCCCCCCACCCCCCCCCCCCCCCACCCCCCCCCCCCCCCACCCCCCCCCCCCCCCACCCCCCCCCCCCCCCACCCCCCCCCCCCCCCACCCCCCCCCCCCCCCACCCCCCCCCCCCCCCACCCCCCCCCCCCCCCACCCCCCCCCCCCCCCACCCCCCCCCCCCCCCACCCCCCCCCCCCCCCACCCCCCCCCCCCCCCACCCCCCCCCCCCCCCACCCCCCCCCCCCCCCACCCCCCCCCCCCCCCACCCCCCCCCCCCCCCACCCCCCCCCCCCCCCACCCCCCCCCCCCCCCACCCCCCCCCCCCCCCACCCCCCCCCCCCCCCACCCCCCCCCCCCCCCACCCCCCCCCCCCCCCACCCCCCCCCCCCCCCACCCCCCCCCCCCCCCACCCCCCCCCCCCCCCACCCCCCCCCCCCCCCACCCCCCCCCCCCCCCACCCCCCCCCCCCCCCACCCCCCCCCCCCCCCACCCCCCCCCCCCCCCACCCCCCCCCCCCCCCACCCCCCCCCCCCCCCACCCCCCCCCCCCCCCACCCCCCCCCCCCCCCACCCCCCCCCCCCCCCACCCCCCCCCCCCCCCACCCCCCCCCCCCCCCACCCCCCCCCCCCCCCACCCCCCCCCCCCCCCACCCCCCCCCCCCCCCACCCCCCCCCCCCCCCACCCCCCCCCCCCCCCACCCCCCCCCCCCCCCACCCCCCCCCCCCCCCACCCCCCCCCCCCCCCACCCCCCCCCCCCCCCACCCCCCCCCCCCCCCACCCCCCCCCCCCCCCACCCCCCCCCCCCCCCACCCCCCCCCCCCCCCACCCCCCCCCCCCCCCACCCCCCCCCCCCCCCACCCCCCCCCCCCCCCACCCCCCCCCCCCCCCACCCCCCCCCCCCCCCACCCCCCCCCCCCCCCACCCCCCCCCCCCCCCACCCCCCCCCCCCCCCACCCCCCCCCCCCCCCACCCCCCCCCCCCCCCACCCCCCCCCCCCCCCACCCCCCCCCCCCCCCACCCCCCCCCCCCCCCACCCCCCCCCCCCCCCACCCCCCCCCCCCCCCACCCCCCCCCCCCCCCACCCCCCCCCCCCCCCACCCCCCCCCCCCCCCACCCCCCCCCCCCCCCACCCCCCCCCCCCCCCACCCCCCCCCCCCCCCACCCCCCCCCCCCCCCACCCCCCCCCCCCCCCACCCCCCCCCCCCCCCACCCCCCCCCCCCCCCACCCCCCCCCCCCCCCACCCCCCCCCCCCCCCACCCCCCCCCCCCCCCACCCCCCCCCCCCCCCACCCCCCCCCCCCCCCACCCCCCCCCCCCCCCACCCCCCCCCCCCCCCACCCCCCCCCCCCCCCACCCCCCCCCCCCCCCACCCCCCCCCCCCCCCACCCCCCCCCCCCCCCACCCCCCCCCCCCCCCACCCCCCCCCCCCCCCACCCCCCCCCCCCCCCACCCCCCCCCCCCCCCACCCCCCCCCCCCCCCACCCCCCCCCCCCCCCACCCCCCCCCCCCCCCACCCCCCCCCCCCCCCACCCCCCCCCCCCCCCACCCCCCCCCCCCCCCACCCCCCCCCCCCCCCACCCCCCCCCCCCCCCACCCCCCCCCCCCCCCACCCCCCCCCCCCCCGACCCGCCCCCCCCCCCCACCCCCCCCCCCCCCCCCCCCCCCCCCCCCCCACCCCCCCCCCCCCACACCCCCCCTCCCCCCCCACCCCCCCCCCCCCCCCCCCCCCCCCCCCCCCACCTCCCCCCCCCCCCCCCCCCCCCCACCCCCACCCCCCCCCCCCCCCGCCCCCCCCCCTCTCCCCCCCCCCCACCCCCCCCCCAACCCCCCCCCCCCCCACCCCCCCACCCCCCCACCCCCCACCCCCCCCACCCCCCCCCCCCCCCACCCCCGCCACAGTTTGAATCCCACCACCATGGGAACCTGTTACTAAAATTTTTGGATCCCACCACTGCCACTAAGGTCTAATGGGAATGTTGTCAGTCAGTTAGAGGGCGATTTCCTACTGGCGATTAATCCTGGGATAGTCACCTGAAATATCCAGGTTTCCTTGCGATCTCCCCACTGCCGAACCGTGGAACACAGATCAGTCCCGTTTCTGGCGCTCCCCCACCCAAATCATGGGATTTTCCTGGACCTGCTTGTATATGCACCTTTTGGGGGGAAAGCACTCCAATGGGAGCTAATAGGAGATGGGCTACACATTTAAGGGTCAATAACTTGGACCACTAGGAATCAAACTTCACCAAACCTGGGTGGAATCATCAGGAGAGTCTCCTACAAATACCACCCAGGTTTTGTGAAGTTTGCTCCAGGAGGTCCAAAGCTATGGACTCCCAAAGAGAGTGCCCCCATCCCCCATTGTTTCCAATGGGAGCTAATAGGAGATGGGGGCTACACCTTTGAGGCACCATAACTTTGGCCCCCATGAACCAAACTTCACGAAATTTGGGTGGCATTGTCAAGAGGGTCTCCTAAACATACTCTGAAATTTTGATGCTGCTAGCTTAACAATTGCTCCCCTGACAGCAGGCAACCTCCCAAGGGGCAGGCCTAGATGTCTTCACTAGAGAAACATGCTGCGGTGAGGATGGGCCTTTCCCCCACTTTTCCCTCTACCACTGTCGCTGCGCGCTACTCACTGCGCACTTCATTTCTGGCGCACGCCCGGGCTTCCCCACGACCCAGCGCTCCGCAAGGGGTCATCAAAAGGCGCTGTTTGGAAGAGCGCCAGGAATGACGCACACTGAGGGGGCGCGACAGCGGCAGCGTCGGGCGGCTGCGTTGTCGCCGCCCCTGTAGTGGGGAGTGCCCCGGGACCCCGCGCTACTTGACCCGAGTAGCGCACAGCAGAAGGTAAGTGGGGAAAGGCCCGATGTTGGAACCTGGATGAAAAGGTGCTGATTCTTTTGAAACTTGGTTGTATCTCGATTAAATTTTCAGTGGGAATTGGGCCAGAGCTGCCCCGACAGTCACATTCTTCCACAGAAGATCAATAAGCATACCTGCTGCTCGGCTCCTAAGCAAGAGGCTCTATTATCCATCCTCCTCCTCCCATAAATCATCCTCCCCCCCACACACACCATGCGGAACTTGATACGGCCTTTTCAAAAAGTTTAGAATCAGAAATAAAACTCGATGTACTCACATTCAATTAATATTAGTCACATTATTAATTCTTGCCAGTTGAGGACTTATCAGCGGATAATTAAGCTTGTCAATGGGCTGCTCCTTTTTTTTCTATTGCTGCAGGATCCTTTCAGTCCCATCATGCTTAATTATAGCCGGAGAAAGTCAAGAAGACGGGCTGTTCTGGAACCCACTCGCTGCTTAAGAGTAAAATGCCAAAAAGGAGAAGCCAAAAAAGAAATTCATCTTTTTGAGGTGGTTAATTTCCTCAATTAATACAGCGAATCCTGCAGAGCGATTCTCCCCAAGGCATGACATATATACCTGTCTCAGACCACCAGACGGATGATGTTCGGTACGTGTCCAGACAGTTTTCCTTCTTCGAGCCTAAAAGAAAAACCCAGATGGTGGAGTGCCCGCTTTACCCCCTCTCTCGTTCTCGTCCGGGAGATAAAAAGATTGCCTCCATCGTGTTGAATGAAGAGATCAGGTCGAAAACAGGAGATAGCGTTTCATGCTGCAGTAGGCATTGTTTCTGACCATACACGAGGGAGGATTTCCCGGTCACGTCTTTGTTCCAGCATTTGGGACGCAGGGATTGAATAGGTAGATCCAAGTCCAGTAACACCTTGAAGACCGACAAAATAGAATCGTAGGGTTGGAAGAGAGCACAAAGGTCATCAAGTCCAACCCCCTGCAATGCAGGAACACACAATCCAAGCAGGCCTGACAGATGGCCATCCAGTCTCTGTTTAAAAACCTCCATAGGAGAATTCACCACATTCCAAGGCAGCGTACTCCACTGTCAAATAGCCCTGACCATCATGTGGTTTATTTTGTCATATTAAACCATGCTATCCTTAAGCCTCTGCAGGAGTAAGACTACTTGTTGATATTAACCAATTTACATTTGATATATTATCCCCACTATCTTTCCAAGGTGTTTAACCTCATCCACCAAAATTAAAATGTGAAGTACTGAACAGAGTAAGAAGAGCAATCCACAGAACTTCATGCTACTCATGGGCAAATACTGTCATGCCCCCACAGAGCCTTTGGTTATTTCCCCTTTAAGATTTAGTTTCCCCACAGTCAGTATAATTTGCTTTATTGTTAAGTCTTCTGTGGGAGGGTATTTTAGTTCGTCCCTGCCCCTTTAAGACTTTTCCCAGTGGGCAATTTCCTTTTCCTTACCCAGCAACCCTCGGTTTTAGTTTAATCAGTCAGTCTCAGTGAGGTGCTAAGGGAAGCTGGAGTCCCTTAATATTCCTGATGTCCATATGTTCATATGGTGGTCTAAAGAGAAGTCCACATATCTATATGGTGGTCTAAAGAGAAATCCATATGTTTATATGGTAGTCCAAAGAGAACAAGCCAAGTTGATCATCAGTTAGAGCAAATACCAAGACTTCAGAGCTGTGAGGAAATTTTTCTGTAAGGAAATGTTTCTCTCTTTCTCACAATACTAGAACCAGGGGGCATTCATTGAAAAAGCTGGGGGGGAAGAATTAGGACTAATAAAAGGAAACACTTCTTCACGCAACGTGTGATTGGGGTTTGGAATATGCTGCCACAGGAGGTGGTGATGGCCACTCACCTGGATAGCTTTAAAAAGGGCTTGGACAGATTGATGGAGGAGAAGTCGATCTATGGCTACCAATCTTGTTCCTCCTCGATATCAGATTGCAAATGCCTTAGCAGACCAGGTGCTCAGGAGCAGCAGCAGCAGAAGGCCATTGCTTTCACTTCCTGCACGTGAGCTCCCAAAGGCACCTGGTGGGCCACTGTGAGTAGCAGAATGCTGGACTAGATGGACTCTTGTCTGATCCAGCAGGCTCTTTCTTATGTTCTTAAGGCCATTGCTTTCACATCCTGCATGTGAGCTCCCAAAGGCACCTGGTGGGCCACTGCGAGTAGCAGAGTGCTGGAATAGATGGACTCTGGTCTGATCCAGCTGGCTAGTTCTTATGTTCTTAAGGAAGCAAGAGACAGTGATCCATCTGAAAGCAGCCAGAAAAGGACAAAGTCTGCAGCTTCTAACATCCTGAAGACAAGCAAGTACTCTGATAGACACAAGGGAGGAGTTAGAGTCTTGTTTTTCTCTATTAATAAAGCCATGATAAGAACTGTTGAGACTGGCTTGTGTCTCCCCCTTTCTGTCCCAGCCGAGAACAGGGCACCTCCAGCAGAGTCACTTGGGGAGGCAGAACAAATACATACCTTTTAGTCAGAGCTAGTGTAACCCCCATGCTCAGAATGGGTTGACCCAGAAAGGGGTGGAGACTCAAAGCAGCAGAAGGCTGCAGAGCTCATGTAGTTTGGAGGAGACAAGGCTACCAGACTCGGACCTTGGTTTGTATAAGCCCTTAACACCTTGTTAAGGTAACTGCAATGTTGTTGGGAACTAGTGGGAAGGCAGTTGTTTATTTTTGCTATGTTGTAAATGTTGGAGTTTATTGTTTCAGGGTTTTTGTGTGTGTTTGTAATGGGTGAGAGTTCTCCTGGAAACCTTCATCATGTTGAATCCTGTTCACCAAGCCCTTGGAGTCTTCAGGAGCCAACCCACTTGCAGGAAGAATTGGACCTGGCAATATCAGAAGACTGTAACTAGAAGGACGTGAAATGAAACCTGAACAGGACCTTGAAGTGTGATGTTAAATGTTGACGTTTGATGTTATATGTTAAGAAAGTAAACCATTTTGTTTTTAAAATTTGTTGTTGCAAACTCATTCCAGGTTCTGCCCCACGGAACCCACAGATAGATGTTGCACTAGCTTCACCAATGTCAGACTCCCCGTTCATACAATAACTTGCTTGATAATGTGTTGTAGCAAAACCCCACCCCCATGAGCACCAAGCCAATAGAAAGAGTCCGGTCTGAGAGCTCGTCCCAGCCCCAAAGCTCCAAGGCCAGAAAGCAGATAAGCATCTGCAAAAGCACAAAGCAGCAGCTCTCCCCAGTAGTGCCCCCTTCCAGCCTATGAGCTATCAGTACACAATTGCCCACTGCGGGACTCTGCATAGCAGTGACTGGGCAGTGGAAGTTCTCTCACTCATTGCTACCTTCTGTCACCGCCCTTGGAGAAATAAGCACAGCCATTGAACGGATCCCCAATATCAGCAAGGCAGTTGGTGACAGCCAGCATGGTGTAGTGGTTAAGAGTAGGTGGACTGTAATCTGGAGAACCAGGTTTGATTCCCCACTCCTCCACCTGAGTGGTGGAGGCTTATCTGGTGAACCAGATGTGTTTCCACACTCCTACCTTCCTGCTGGATGACCTTGGGCCAGTCATAGTTCTTCGGAACTCTCTCAGCCCCACGGACCTCACGAGGTGTCTGTTGTGGGGAGAGAAGGGGAAAGGAGCTCATAGGCCACCTTGAGTCTCCTTACAGGAGAAAAAGGTGGGGTGTCGATCCAAGCTCCTCCCCATCCTGTTATTCTTCTTAATGTCATGACTGACCAAGTCATGCACTGCTCTCCCATCAAGAAGTAACAGCAGTGCCAACCTGCCTTCATCCAGGTGTCTCTGGAGGTCCTCCACCAAGGCAGTCAGAGCCATCTCCATCCCATGGCCTGAGCAGAAGCTGAATGGATCCAGAGCATGGCAGCTGTGAAAAAGGCAAACTCTGTGCTGGGGATAATTAGGAAAGGAGTTGATAATAAAACTGCAAGGATTGTCATGCCCTTATATAAAGCCGTGGTGTGACCGCACTTGGAGTACCGTGTCCAGTTCTGGTCACCACATCTCGAAAAGTATATCGAAGAGATAGAAAAAGTGCAGAGAAGGGCAACGAGGATGATTGAGGGACTGGAGCACCTTCCTTATGAGGAGAGGCTGCAGCGTTTGGGACTCTTTAGTTTGGAGAGGAGACGTCTGAGGGGGGATATGATTGAAGTCTATAAAATTATGCATGGGGTAGAAAATGTTGAAATTTTTCTCTCTTTCTCACAATACTAGAACCAGGGGCATTAATTGAAAATGCTGGGGGGAAGAATAAGGACTAATAAAAGGAAACACTTCTTCACGCAACGTGTGATTGGCGTTTGGAATATGCTGCCACAGGAGGTGGTGATGGCCACTAACCTGGATAGCTTTAAAAGGGGCTTGGATAGATTTATGGAGGAGAAGTCGATTTATGGCTACCAATCTTGATCCTCCTTGATCTGAGATTGCAAATGCCTTAGCAGACCAGGTGCTCGGGAGCAGCAGCAGCAGCAGGCCATTGCTTTCACCTCCTGCATGTGAGCTCCCAAAGGCACCTGGTGGGCCACTGCGAGTAGCAGAGAGCTGGACTAGATGGACTCTAGTCTGATCCAGCTGGCTTGTTCTTATGTTCTTATGTTCTTAGAGCAGACATTTTATCCAGAAAAGCCCGGAGCAGACCAACAGCGACTCTCTGCCCTACCTTTCCCGGAAAAGAAACACACAAATACGTGCCATATGATGGCAGAACTCACACAGGCCTGCGGATAGCAGTTGGTCATTAACAAATGGAGTGAGAAACTAGCAAAAACTTCATGGAAAAAATGCCAAAGGGAAGATGCGTCGGAGCTGTCTGTTTGGATTTCAGCCGTGGCTCTCTGAATAGCAACCGGTAGATCTGGATCCATCTGTGTTCTCCTCTGTTTCTGGCATGAAAGTGCTCTCTCTGTTGGAGACTCCAAGAAGATGATGGAAGGAAAGGAAAGGAAAGAGAGGCCGGCAGCAGACCAAAGCAGAGAGGGTGGGGGGAATCTTCACGGCGAATGAAACACGGAGTTGAAAGGCTGGAAAGTAGGGGGGAGTTGCCGGAAGGTAAAAGAGTAGGTGCCCTGAGAGAAAAATGATGAGTGGAACATCCAAGAAAAGAGGTGGTTGACCATTAGAGATGATGATGTTGTTGGATAATTTATCTTTGGCTCAACCATTCCTGACTATGGTAAGGGAGAAAGTCTGTCAACGAATAAGCATTAAAAAGTCGGGAAATTTCATTCTGAAGCAACCAACTTGGTGAGGCGAAGAGTGACCTTTGGGTGTTGTGGGTTTTCTCGCTTTCATGGTCTTGTAGTTGTTGTTCCTAACGTTTCGCCCACCTCTATGGCTGGCATCTTCAGAGGCAGGTCACGGGAAGAAGAAGAAGAGTTTGGATTTATATCCCCCCTTTCTCTCCTGCAGGAGACTCAAAGGGGCTGACAATCTCCTTGCCCTTCCCCCCTCACAACAAACACCCTGTGAGGTAGGTGGGGCTGAGAGAGCTCCGAGAAGCTGTGACTAGCCCAAGGTCACTCAGCTGGCGTGTGTGGGAGTGTACAGGCCAATCTGAATTCCCCAGATAAGCCTCCACAGCTCAGGCGGCAGAGCTGGGAATCAAACCCGGTACCTCCAGCTGTGTTTCTCTGTCTGTGGACTTTCTTTAATAGAGAGCCAGCATAATGTAGTGGGTAAGCTGTGTTTCTCTGTCTGTGGACTTTCTTTAATAGAGAGCCAGCATAATGTAGTGGGTAAGAGCAGGTGGGGTTTAATGTGGAGAACCAGGTTTGATACCTGACTCCCCCACATCAGCAGCAGACTCTTATCTGGTGAACTGGATTGGCTTCCCTACCCCTACGAAGCCTGCTGGGTGACCTTGGGCTAGTCACAAGGTTTGGGCAAGGAAAAGACTTCAGTGGGATACAATGTCCTCCAGACAAGCCATTTTCTCAAGTGTAGCTGATCTCTTGTCATCTGGAGATGAGTTATCATTCTGAGAGATTTCCAGGTGTCACCTGTAGGTTGGCAACCTGAAGTCGAACACTCTCAGCAGCATGATATTGCACATGCATGAAAACTGTTTAAGGAACAGCTGGCTCAACCTGCCAAATGCCCACATGAACAGCCTGCTTAAAGAACTGCTCCCAGTTCATGACTGGTGGACAGGGGGCCAGTCAGATTTACATTTATTGTTCAGCAACTATCCAATAACTACATTGAGACACTGTACACATAAAAGAATTTATTAACTGTGAAGTAACAGACTTGCACGAGTTAGCATGCAATTAATTTGGTGGTTAAACAATATATAGGACATCGTTCCTTTGTTTCTGTAGAATGCCTTGTATTTGTAAGCCTCGTTGTGGTCCCCCTTTTTCCCCAAGCAGCAGATAGTGGTGTGGGGTAAGTCCTGGGCCATGCTTAGGGGTTTTCGAGCATCCCTATTTCGAATACATTCACTATACAACCTTGGCTTGCACCTGTCCGTATCCCCATGCACCCAATTTACCTGACAAAAAAGTATTAAGTTACAGCCTTCCCTGCTCTTTGGCATCAGCACCATTTTCTCAGCTCATTTGTTTAGATTTCTTGGAGCATTTTTGTGAGTTTGGGAGGCTAATCTTTGGGGAATCAATTCCCCAAGGTGCAGAGAATTGCAGCATAAGCAGAGGTGGGATCCAGCAGGTTCTCACAGGTTCCCGAGAGTAGGTTACTCATTATTTGTGTGTGCCGAGAGGGGGTTACTAACTGTTGATTTTGCTACGTGATTTTTGCCTTAGTTACGCCCCTCCTCTCAGCAGTAGTGCACAGAACTTGAAGCAGTCTAGCAGGAGGTACACCGGCATGCGTGGCAGCCTGCGCCTGCGTGCATTCGTTTCCTGCCCAAGGACTGGCGCAGCAGCTGCGTCCTTACCACAGCCCAACCCAGGAATGCCCCGCCTCCAGAATGCCCAGCCCCCATCGTTCCCCGCCCAGCCCCATTGGCGCTATGCCACAGTTTGAATCCCACCACCATGGGAACCTGTTACTAAAATTTTTGGATCCCACCACTAAGCATAAGGCTGGGAAGCCCGCGAAGCGTTGATTCGACAAGCTCAGAAACATGGGGAGAAATCACAAAATGGTAACCATGGATCATTTCGAGAGGGTGAGTGCAAGCATACATGGTGTTAAAGGGGGGATTGAAAACATTTAAAAAAATGTTTTAGGTGCTTTGTCCGGAAAGTCTCCAACAATACCGGAGCATTTTTCACAAGCCAGTAACATGTAAACATGCTCCAACAGCATCTGTCTGCCCTCCTGCCATCTGAAAGCCATCTAGCTGTGCGGGTGAAAACTGGTACAGAGGTTCAATTTGAATCGCAAATTTAACAGATGGTCACATGGAGCTGCTTCATGCTGCACCAGAGCATTGGTTCATCGAGGAGAGTATTGTCTGCTCAGACTGCAGCGTAGTGTAGCGGTTAAGACCTGGTGGATTCTAATCTGGAGAAGTGGGTTTGATTCTCCACTCATCCACCTGAGTGGCAGAGGCTTATCAGGTGAACCAGGTGTGTTTCCGCACTCTTACATTTCTGCTGGATGACCTTGGGCTAGTAGTCTCAGTTCTTTGGAACTCTCTCAGCCCCACCTACCTCACGAGGTGTCTGTTGTGGGGAGAGGAAGGGAAAGTCGCTTTTAAGCCACCTTGAGTCTCCTTAAAGGAGAGAAAAGTGGGGTATAAATCCAAATTTGTCGTCGCCGTCCTCGTCCTCGTCCTCGTCCTCGTCCTCGTCCTCGTCCTCGTCCTCGTCCTCCTCGTCTTCTTCTTCTTCTTCTTCTTCTTCTTCTTCTTCTTCTTCTTCTTCTCCCTCTCCTCCTCCTCCTCCTCTTCTTCTTCTCCTCCTCCTTCTTCTTCTCCTTCTTCTGCTCCTGCTCCTGCTCTTCCTCTTCTCCTTCTCCTCCTCCTTCTTCTTCTGCTCCTGCTCCTGCTCTTCCTCTTCTCCTTCTCCTCCTCCCTCTCCTCCTCCTTCTCCTCCTCCTGCTCCTTCTCCTTCTCCTGCTCCTGCTCCTGCTCCTGCTCCTTCTGCTCCTCTCTAGGGTTTCAAGCAGAGTCTTCCACATTACTCATCCTTGTAGCTAGTGAAAGGGACTTTGATTCTTGGAAGCATAAATCCCAAAAAATCTTGTTGACCTCCAAGGTGTGGCCCGACTCAAATCTGGCCGTCTGGCTGCAGACCAACATGGCCACCCTCTCGAAACTGCCTGATTCCTTTAACTGGCGATGCTGAGCATTGGACCGCGGTCCTGCTGAGCCCAGAGGGATGCTCTACCACTGAACCTCAGGCCCTCTGCAATCATCAGCACAACTGGGTTCAATTGAAAAGAAAACAATAAGTGCAAAAGTTATCCCAAGAAAAGTCAGGTGGCCCAGTAGGAGTGGAGCCAGCGTATGGCGCTTAGCAACAGACCAAAAGGCTAGTTTCCTGAGCTCTTATCGCCTTGTATAATGTAATTGGGAAAAAAAGGTGAAATTAACTTTCCTATGTGAAAGTTAATTAGTCAAGAGGAGATAAAATATAGTATAACTGGCATTATTGCCAAAATTATATTGTCACTGCAGGGCTGTGTCTTTAAAGCTTCGGCTTGGCAGGTGAGTTCATGCGTTGTGCAGTTTATTGGAACAGAATCCCTTTGAAAAAGAAGGGACAAATATCCAGTGGGTCTTCACCCACAACGACAACCTGCAAGCGAGGAGAACCAGTTGTTTAACTCGGCTGCTGTTTCCTGTTTTGTGGCAGCAGCATTCATGTGTTAGCTAACTCCACTTTGTAGGAGCGTTCTATATGGCAAGAAGGGTGAGTTAAATTTTTGTTTTGAATGAACTGGTCTGGCAAGTGTCCCTGAATTAGCCCCTTAGAACCCACCCAGAAAAAAAAGTGATAGAGCCAAACGACACGCTACAGAAATCAGGAGTACAACCAGTGGTGGGATCCAAAAATTTTAGTAACAGGTGTCCTCGCCAGCCCCCTCCCCTCAGCAAAGGGGGCAGAGACGTACCTAGGCAAACCTGAGCCCTGGGCAACACCTGAGTTGGATGCCCCCCCATGGGCAGCCACCCCACCACGACCCCAAAATAATTTTTTGCACCAGGTCATTTCTAAATCATCATCCCATTATAGAAAATGCCCCAACTCACAAATCTGAACACAGCAATGGTGAAACACACAGGCTCTTTGATAGAGACTGGTGAGATAAAAGGTACGAAAGGCTGAGAATCCATGAATTGCAGTACCTGAAAGGGATTAACCCAGTTCAGGAAGTTACATTATTAGTCGCAATTGTTATATGGAACCTTCACTTTCAAAGGCAGTAGGCCTCTCGAGGAGGCGAGGGCGAAAGCGGACCCAATTAGTAACCCCCTCTCGGCACACACAAATAATTAGTAACCCACTCACAGGAACTGGTGAGAACCTGCTGGATCCCACCTCTGAGTACAACCCATTGTTACCAGACTGATCAATAATAGAACCAGGGGAATGTGTTTTCGAGAGTCTCTCACAGGAGTGCCCTGACAATACGGATCCAAAGATGGATGCCATCTCCAGCCCTGTACTGTGTGCTGCCTATAGGAAAAAGGATCTGTCTGGGCAAATCCATCAGCCCTCCATTTTGTATTCATACCACCCAGGTATGCCCTTCCCAAAGGTATTTGGGTAACAATGGACTATTCCTGAGAAATGGCCACAGATCCAAAACCACCTAGTTTCTTGTTGACAAACGGTATGCTAATTCAGCCAAGCCTGATTTAATCAAACTATCTGCCAACTGTTCCTTGCTTCATTGATACTATCACTCATTTCCACCCGACTTTGAACAGGAATCGCCCCAGAACTATAATTTCATCAGATCCACCCTAAAACTAATCAATCACTGTATGCATCCTAGCTTAAGTCATTAAGCCAGGTCACTTGTATTTGTGGAGACATTTCACTGATACCCATCTCTTGCAAAAATTAAAATTCTCCACAATAATTTACTCAGTTACAGATTACTAATTTGGGTAACAAGATCACTTCCAGGGAAAACCCAGAAATGATGGTGGGTACTTCTAGGAGTCATTGGAACATCTATGGTTTTACCAGAAAGCTTTTGAAAAATACCAAAGATACCCACTGTCACATCTGGGTTTGCCCCAGAAGTGACATGGTCATGCTGGTAACCATGCCCTTCCATATTCCCGCCCCCACCCCTATCAAGAGGTGGCTGGCAAAAGGGAGAGAAGCTAAGGTGTAAAAACTGAGGGATTATGTTTTCATCAGGGCCAAAATATCTCCAAAAGCAAGAGGTTTCCACACACACAATTTAATATTTGGCTGTTTCTGTACTGGTGGCGGAAGCAGCTGGCTACTGGCATAATTCATGCCGGTGGAGCCACGGGACCATTTGCACGATCCCGTGTGGGCAGTCCCAAAGCCGCTCACGCCACAGGGGCAGCTCCACACGGAGCTGCCTCCGAGGTTTTTTTTTGTTTACCTATCTTGTCTCCCTGCAAAGCTCTGGACGAAGGAAGGGACACACCCACACTGCCCTCGGATCTCCAGGGATCAGAGGGCAGCATTGGTGTGTCCCTCCCACCCTCCGGAGCTTTGTAGGGAGACAAGGTAGGTAGAGAAACAAACCGGCAGCGCCTAAAAGCGGCGCCCTCATGCCGGTGCACTTTGCACGGTACCGGCGGGAAGATGGCACTTTCCAAATAACTCGCTCATTGAGCGAGTTAGGAAAGGAGTATTTTCCTGCCATGGGGATGGGGGGAGAGAGAACAGTGCTGCTGTGCTGCAGCAGCTGTGTGAACAGTGTTTTTACCGTCCCTAGGGAGCTGTTTTTGGGCTGTGCAGAAACAGCCATAGAGTCATAAATCTTAGGCCCTTTTCGCACGGCCATAAACAGTGCCCTGGGGATGGCAAAAACGCTGTCCGCAGGGAGCTGTTCAAGATACGCATATTGCAGCCATGTTCATTCGGCCAGCCGCATGAAGTCAGCTGTTTCCCTAATTCGCCTTCCCCAGCGAGGTTTTTGGGAAACAGCGGCTTCCAGCTGCTGCCGTGCGAACGGCAGCGGCTGGAAGGCGCCATTCCCCTTCCCCTTTTCCAAATGCCTCATCGTATCCTCTGGCCTCCGGTGCGTCGCACAGGCCAGGGGACACGCCCCCCTGCCCTACGACTTCCGAGCTGTGTCCCCTGGGCGTGTCCCCTGGCCTGTGCGATGCGCCGGAGGACATGGCGAGGCGTTTGGGGGATGGCGCAGCCTGTGCGGATGCTGCGCCATCCTCCCCATTGCAACTGGGACCGTTCGTGCGAACGGTCCTGGGGGGGTTGGTTCGGCGTTATGTACGCCGACCCAACCCCCATCACAGCTGTGCGGAAACAGCCATAGAGTTGGAAGAGACCCCAAGGGCCATCAAGTCCAACCCCCTGCCATGCAAAAACACACAGTCAAAGCACTCCTGTCAAATGGCCAACCAGCCTCTGTTTAAAAACCTTCAAGTACGGAGACTCCACCAGATTCCGAGGCAGTGCATTCCACTGTCGAGTAGCCAAGTGTGGTTCTTCTCGTGGCAGGCCGATAAAAGCCTTGTCATCGGCAGTTTTTCTCACAGAAGTATTTTTCCCTCCCGTATATGGGAGAGTTCCCCCCCAAATCATTATTCTTTGGACAGTCCTGTGTGAATCATAATCTGCTCTGATACCGCTATCAGCGGAAATGGCATTGTCAACATTTATGTCAATGCTGAGGTTGTAATTTCTTGACAGTAATGTTCTTTGCTTGATAAAACACTCTCTGTTCAACTTGACGGAGGCTCCGGCTCGGCTTCCTCTTCTGCACAGTGAGTCCCAGGTGAGGAGTGATTTCATACCTGCCAACTTCAAAAAGTCCAAAAGGGGGAAACAGAAGACTTTCCCCCCCCTTGTCCCGACTATCTGGCCCATGATGGAAATAAATGCAACAAAACCATTGGGTAAGCATTTTAATAGAGTAAATCCTTAAGGCAATTTTACATGACTGTGTTCAGGAACCCCGACGCTGTTCTCCCTCCATCTGTGTCTGTGCACACTTATAATTACCTTAACCGTCATCACAACTTACCCCCTCCTGTTTTTGTTTTATTTTGTGCATAGAATAACCGCATTTTATTGGTCCTGCACAACTGATATCAGCAGCAAAAGAGAGCTGCCACCGTGAGTCCTTAGATTAAATTGAAGTCACCAAATCAGACATTACATCATGTCATACGGGATGTCTGTAAGCCTCTTAAGGTTGTGAAAATATAAGACTTTATTATTCAAAGTCCAGGTAATCAAATAATCTTCTTGAGTCATTGTTTTAAAAATGAGCTGTATTTGATGCAGACTGCTATTTCATGAGATAAAGAGATCATAAGAATATGAGAACTAGTCTGCTGGATCAGACCAGAGTCCATCTAGTCCAGCACTCTGCTACTCGCAGTGGCCCACCAGATGCCTTTGGGAGCTCACGTGCAGGAGGTGAAAGCAAGGGCCTTCTGCTGCTGCTGCTGCTCCTGAGCACCTGGTCTGCTAAGGCATTTGCAATCTGGGATCAAGGAGGATCAAGATTGGTAGCCAAAGATCGACTTCTCCTCCATAAATCTGTCCAAGCCCTTTTTAAAGCTATCCAGGTTAGTGGCCATCACCCCCTCCTGTGGCAGCATATTCCAAACACCAATCACACGTTGCGTGAAGAAGTGTTTCCTTTTATTAGTCCTAATTCTTCCCCCCAGCATTTCCAATGGATTCCTCCCTGGTTCTAGTATTGTGAGAAAGAGAGAAAAAATTCTCTCTGTCAACATTTTCGACCCCATGCATAATTTTATAGACTTCAATCATATCCCCCGTCAGACGTCTCCTCTCCAAACTAAGGAGTCCCAAACACTGCAGCCTCTCCTCATAGGGAAGGTGCTCCAATCCTTCAATCATCCTCGTTGCCCTTCTCTGCACTTTTTCTATGTCTTCGATATCCTTTTTGAGACGTGGCGACCACTTCCTTATTTGTTCATTTTCTCCACTACCTGTATTTTCTGCTGAATAATTTTCAACCTCGACAGCGAGATTAATGTATCCTTCTTGGTGCTCTCCTCTGGGAAAAAAAAAGCTTTTCAGCCACTAAATAAAGAATATCTATCAGTTAGGCCATTCTTTTTACACGTTAAAGGTCCATCTTTTCTGCTGCCTTCCACCAGCTTCAGGAACACGTGTCTAGTGGATCTATTTGGTATTTTCATTTGGTGCTTCACATTTGAAGTACTTTGACACCAAGAGTTCGGCCTACAGAGGAGAAAAGTGGTAGTGGAACATTGCACCAAGTTGCAATGAACTTTGGATGACCCAATCATCTATATATATAAAAAGCTAACAGTGACTTTGTTAGTCACGCCCTAACGCCGAAACGGCTGGACGGATCGCCCCCAAATTTTCACATGACGTTCCTCCCTGTTGCGGGATGGTAATGGGACCAAATCGCCGAAAGTCCATACCTGAGCCAGGTAAAACGTCTTTTTCCTGGCACACCAGTCCATGAAGCTGTTTGTGTTTAACTGTCACCCTTAGAATGTTCGTGCAGCCTGTCTGTCTGTGGCCTGAGGACTTAGAATGTTCGTGCAGATGGGCAGAGAGGAGCATTGAAAACAGTGCATAGGTCATACTGGTAGTGAAACACATACACACTTTGTCGTGTGAGACGTCAGGTGGGGTTCCCCCCCACACAACTTTCACTCTCTGTGCCTCACCCACTGCTACCACACAATACACATCCAGCTCATCCTCACACACCTCACTCTGCCCTCCCTCACATCCAACCACCACTTATCCACTTCCTCACCCATATTCGCCACAGCTCTCTTTTACTAAAAGCGAACTGGAGTTTGCCTTTTTCTTCTAAGAAAATCTGCAGGGTGGGGGCGAACCAACACTACTGGCCTCAGCTTCTTTTGCATTACGGCCCTTTAAGAACCCAGGGAGCTGGCCTCGATCTGAGCGCCTCACCCCCCTGCCTCTGCTGCCTGACTGGGATAGCCTGCTTGCCCCAGTTCTGCCTTACCCAAGCCAGGACTGTGCGTGTCAACCAGCCTCATGGACAGCGGGATTCGCACTCTGGACAGTTCCGTTGTGAAATGGAGAGGGTTACCTTATACTAAAAAAAAAGACACCACCATATAACAATGTGAATTGAAAAGGGAAAGAGGGATTCCATTTGACCACCCCAAAAGGCTATGCTGCAGATCACTGGACCTGCATGGACATCTGTGTGGGTTGCAGACTGTGATGAGAAGGACAATTGCCACAGCAACGCGTGGCTGGGCCCCGCTAGTGTTATCATAAATAGGCAGTCTCCACTTTAACGGGGGGGGGGGGGGCGTGAACTGCAGAGACAGAGCAAGAATGGGGTAACTGAGATTGATAACCTGTATATACCAGCATAATTCTTGGTGAAAACTCTCAAATGAACAGGAAATTGAATGTTTATCAAACTGTATTTCATTAATTCAAACCATGCCCTTCTCTGGGAAGGCCATTAATTGAAGGGCATTAACTGAAAACCAAGGATATATTTTAAGCAATATGCACTCATATGCAAAACATACCAGGGCTGACTAAGGCAGATTCCACATGGGCCAAAAACAGCGGCGTGAAAACGATGTGAAAACAGTGTAAACCTTTTAAAACCATTTTAAACCATTTTGCACCATTTTCACACCGCTGTTTTTGACCCATGCGGAATCCGCCTAAGAGAAAAAAGGATAGATGTTGGATAGGGTCACAGGGATGGGTGATAGTTACCAGTCATAAGAACATAAGAACAAGCCAGCTGGATCAGACCAGAGTCCATCTAGTCCAGCTCTTTACTACTCACAGTGGCCTACCAGGTGCCATTGGGAGCTCACATGCAGGATGTGAAAGCAATGGCCTTCTGCTGCTGTTGCTCCCGAGCACCTGGGCTGTTAAGGCATTTGCAATATGAGATCAAGGAGGATCAACATTGGTAGCCATAGATCAACTTCTCCTCTATCAATCTGTCCAAGCCCCCTTTAAAGCTATCCAGGTTAGTGGCCATCCCCACCTCCGGTGGCAGCAGATTCCAAACACCAATCACACGTTGCGTGAAGAAGTGTTTCCTTTTATTAGTCCTAATTCTTCCCCCCAGCATTTTCAATGAATGCCCCCTGGTTCTAGTATTGTGAGAAAGAGAGAGAAAAATTCTCTCCGTCAACATTTTCTACCCCATGCAATCATATCCCCCCTCAGACGTCTCCTCTCCAAACTAAAGAGTCCCAAACGGTGCAGCCTCTCCTCACAAGGAAGGAGCTCCACTCCTTCAATCATCCTCGTTGCCCTTCTCTGCACTTTTTCTATCTCTTCAATATCCTATTTGAGATGTGGCGACCAGAACTGAACACAGTGCTCCAAGTGCAGTTGCACCACGGCATTATATAAGGGCATGACAATCTTTGCAGTTTTATTCTCAATTCCTTTCCTAATTATCCCCAGCATAGAGTGTGCCTTTTTCACAACTGCCATGCATTGAGTTGACATTCCCATGGAACTATCAACTAAGACGCCCAAATCCCTTTCCTGGGCTGTGACTGATAGCACTGACCCTTGTAGCGTGTATGTGAAGTTTGGATGTTTTGCCCCTATGTGCATCACTTTGCATTTTGCTACATTGAACTGCATTTGCCATTTCTTAGCCCAATCACCTAATTTGTTAAGGTCCGCTTGGAGCTCTTCGCAATCCTTTGTGGTTCTCACCACCCTACACAATTTGGTATCATCTGCAAATATATGGTATCATCTACATATATGTTGCAGTGAGGTAGATACATATATCTTGAAGCAGTTACATTTAGGAATGCATCTCCGTTATCAGATACAACCCCCCTGACAAAAGCAAGAAGCATCTGGTTCCTCTTCAGACAAAATGGGGCCCTATTGGAAACAATGGAGAACAAGTGGGGGCACGCTTTTCAGGGGCCAATAAATTGGACCCCTTGATCCAAGCTTGACTAAACTTGGAGATTCTTCTAAGGAGAGTCGTCTGAAGTTGCACGGAAAAGATGATGCCTCTACCTCCAAATACAACCTTTTTCAAGATTGCCTTAGGGCAACATGGACCTGAAACAGCAACAAAATAAAATAAAATAAAATCCCTCCCTCTCCAAATGCAGCCATTTTTGGTTTTGCTATTTTGGATCCGCTGAAATGATGCCTCTTTTTTTGGCAAAAAATAAAATAAAATCCAGAATGGCTTTTTCTTTGTTTGTTTTTGTCCGGCATATCTAATGCACACCCCTATATACTACATTATACTTACTGGGGTGGGGTGCATCCACAGAAAATCAGGGGCATTCACAGGAAATCAGGGAAAATCTCAGGCGTGGAGAGAGGGCCTGGCTTGAAAGAAGTTTTAAGGAGAATATCGACAAGCTGGAACAGGTCCAGAGGAGGGCAACCAAAATGGTAAAAGATCTCGAATCCATGCCCTACGAGTAGAGGCTTAGGGAGCTGGGGGTGTTTCGTCTGGAGAAGCAAAGGTCAAGGAGGACACGATAGCCATGTTTAGATATTTGAAGGCTTGTTTTCTGCTGCCTCAGAGACTAGGACATGGAGTAGGAGGTGCAGGAAAAGAGATTCCACCTAAACATTAGAAAGAACTTTCTGACCACCAGGGCTGTTCAACAGTGGAATAGGCTGCCTCAGAGAGTGGTGGAGTCTCCTTCTTTGGAGGTTTTTACACAGAGGCTGTATGGCCATCCGTCGGAAGTGCTTTGATGGTGTGTTCCTGCATGGCAGGGGGCTTGGACTTGATGGCCCTTGGGGTCTCTTCCAGCTCTATGATTCTAAGTTAAACAACTTCTGATTGCTCAGAAGAACATGTACATCTCTAGCTTCCTCTTGTATGATAACCTCATGGGACTTTCTGTCCTCCCCTCTTTGCCTGCAGCAGTGGGAGATTTTTTTTTTTTTAATAAAAAATTCCTGCAATGTTGCATGTGGCAGTAAGTCACTTTTGTTTTAGAAAATGCAAACGATAATGGGAATTTGCTGCTATAGTATTCATTGTGCATTTATTTTAAAACTATTTAAAGGTGATACAGTATTTATCTACGGAGTTTCTACTCTGTTTAAAAGCATGTAAAATATTTATGACGTTTTCACTCTATATATTTAATTATGATATGATATTTTTTAAGTGGACTTTATCTTTTTAGGGACTAGAACAAAATATCCCCACTATGGGCAGGTGATGAAATTTGTGTCACTGGTGAAGCTGTGAAATGGGAAAGACTCACAACCCCCCGTCTTGATATACTTTGATACACCTGAATAAACTGGAATTTATGAATCCTGTTGGAGGACTTTAAAACTTACCTGTATATGAGGCTGTTACATCAGGAGTTATCTTATTCTTCCATTTATGTTGTTCTCCCTATTCCTCTTTATGCATTCTGGAAAAAAAGCATCTCATGTTGTTTACTTATATATCATTTATTTGTTCGTTTTTGCTATGCATATGTTCTTTATATGTACATGAAACCTCAGCTTGTGTGTTCAGTAGGGCAGAACTTGGAATGAGTTTTGCAATACCTAAATTTTAAATAAAATTGTTCACTTTTCCTTAACACATAACACTCATCGAGTATTGACATTCAATATAACAATATAACAATGTTTAAGTTTCATTTCACGTCCCATTAATTACAGTCCGATAACGCCAGGTCCATTTCTTCCTGCAAGAGGGTGGCTCATGAAGACTCCAAATAAACATCTCCCTTCCCACTGGTTCCCAACAACACTGCAGTTGCCTTAAACAAGGTGTGAAGAGCTTATAATAATCTATCAAGGTCCCAGCCTGGTAGCCTTGCTTCCTCCAACCTCATGAGTTCTGCAGCCTTCTAAAGCTTAGTTTCCACCCCTTTCTGGGTCATCTCATTTTTAATGTAACCCCCTTGCTCAGAATGGGTTGACCCAGAAAGGGGTGGAGACTCAAAGCAGCAAGAAGCTGCAGAGCTCATGTAGTTTGGAGGAGACAAGGCTACCAGACTCGGACCTTGGTTTGTATAAGCCCTTAACACCTTGTTAAGGGCTTCTTTTTGTGGTTGTAATGGGTGAGAGTTCTCCTGGAAACCTTCATCATGTTGAATCCTGTTCATGAAGCCCTTGGAGTCTTCAGGAGCCAACCCACTTGCAAAGAAGAATTGGACTTGGCAGTATCAGTAGACTGTAAATATAAGGACTTGAAAATGCAACCTGAACAGGACCTTGAAGTGTGATGTTAAATGTTGATGTTTGATGTTATGTGTTAAGAAAGTAAACCATTTTGTTTTTAATAATTGTTGTTGCAAACTCATTCCAAGTTCTGCCCCACAGAACCCACAAGCTGAGGTTACATTAACATAGGGGTTACATACACACTCACTCTCTAGTCTTCTGGCTTTTTTAATATAATATAAATTACCTTTACGTTTCGCATTTTTTTTGGTAGTCATTTGGTGCAGTAGGTCCTTTTCTAGTTTGTTGTGATATATCCATCACACCATGTTGTTTAATTTGCACTATCTGAAATCACAGCTGGCATTGTGATCCCCCCCCCCCGATATTCCTGGCTTCAACCTTCTAGTCAGTTGCCAGGAACTGCCTGGAAACCTTACATACAGTGGCACAGTGCCCAGGAGGCGGGGGGCGCACACCAGTACAGGGGCGTGGTGGGGCGTGGCATGGAAGGGGCGCCGGGCATACACGTTCCCCAGGCACAGTTCCCCCTCACTGCAGCTCTGTTTATATAGCAGAGAATACCCAGATGTGGGCAGAAAAAGATTGAATTAGATGAACAGCAAGGAGTAGCCAGCTGAAGAAAGACTGCCGCCAAACCCCGACAAAAGCCGTGTTTGAGTTGTATGGTCGCTGTTCGTAAGCTGCTACCCTCTCTGACGCTCTACCGCACCGCATACCAGAGGATCTTGTGGTTTCCTGATTGTATGGCCGTAGTTCTAGCAGCATTCTCTCTCCTGACGCTTCGCCTTCGCATCTGTAGGCTGGCATCTCTCGAAGAGGATCTGGGTGGTTTCGGGACTGTATGGCTGTGTTCTAGCACTTCCATTCTCTCCCTGTTTCTGACGCTACTGCATCTGGTGGCTGGCATCTTCAGAGGATTCTGGGTGAGTTTCCCGGACTGTATGGGAGCTGTTAGTTCTAGCAGCATTCTTCTCCCTGGACGCTTTCGCCTGCATCTGGCTGGTGCATCTTCAGGATCTGCGGTGCTCTCGATCATGGTTGTATTTAGCAGGTTCTCTCAAAGCTACCAGCATCTTTGGCTGGCATCTTCATGATCCTCTGAAGATGCCAGCCACAGATGCAGGCAAAACATCAGGAGAGAATGCTGCTAGAACACTGCCATACAGCCCGGAAACCACACAGCACCCAAGTGATTCCGGCCGTGAAAGCCTACGACAATACATAAAACCCTTGAGATTTATCAGAAAATGACTACATTTTCTACCACTTCCCACTGGCCTTCTAAAATTCTTATGCATCACAAGTCAGCACTGATGCTTTTAGAAATTCCGACATTTACCATCGCGTGTGTGTCCAAGAGAAAGACAGCCTAAAAGTGCCACAGACTCTTCTGACAAAACATCCCAATCCCTGACTCGGTTAAGCAGAAGATCGCCGAGCGCAGCCAAGTTGGGCTCGTTGATTTCCGCCGAATTAAACTGACTTAAAGCGACACACTTCAGCTTAACTAGGCTCCAAACCGGATTGTAAAAGTTACAGAGTGAAAAACACTGGGATGGCTCTCTGGAGTTTTCACGGTCTGTTTCTCTGCTTGCAGCCGAGAGATCGCGCAAATGTATTTAGCCCTTAAATGTTTACCTAGTAGAGTTGGAAGCAGTGACCTTAAATGGTCTTTACAGCTCGTAGCCTGTTAAAAAAGGCAATTTTGAATCCCTGAGAAACCAAGACTTGGATCACAACAGTCTTTACGCGCTTTCGGAAATGCACAGAATACTAAGCAGCGCAATTAGAGCCCATTTCCTAGGGAAAAACACAGTTTTATCACAAAAAAACCAGAGGGATCATTTAAAAGAATTTCCCAAATCACAGAAGGGGGGCCCAGGTTCAAAAGATGCCGGACGGGTGAGGACTGGGGCCCCTGTTTCTTTGATTACCCCTCTTTTTTTAACATAGCTGAAAAAACCCAAATGGGTGCCATCATTAGACACTCGAGTATACAGTTTAAAAATTTATAAGTTTTATTACAAGATGTGTGAAGGTCCCAGGAGGAAAAGTATGTCTACTAACATGGTACAGAACCAGAGGAATAAGATCCCTTCCCCAATTCTGTGAGAAATCTGTATACTTGTTCAGATTCCAGTCAGCTGAGTTTTATTTACTAGTGTGGTGTAGTGGTGAAGAAGAAGAAGAAGAAGAAGAAGAAGAAGAAGAAGAAGAAGAAGAAGAAGAAGAAGAAGAAGAAGAAGAAGAAGAGGAGGAGGAGGAGGAGGAGGAGGAGGAGGAGGAGGAGGAGGAGGAGGAGGAGGAGTTTGGATTGATATCCCCCCTTTCTCTCCTGCAGGAGACTCAAAGGGGCTGACAATCTCCTTGACCTTCCCCCCTCACAACAAACACCCTGTGAGGTAGGTGGGGCTGAGAGAGCTCTGAGAAGCTATGACTAGCCCAAGGTCACCCAGCTGGCATGTGTGGGAGTGTACAGGCTAATCTGAATTCCCCAGATAGGCCTCCACGGCTCAGGCGGCAGAGCTGGGAATCAAACCCGGTTCCTCCAGATTAGATACACAAGCTCTTAACCTCCTACGCCACTGCTGCTCCTGGACTTTAATCTGCAGAGCTGGGTTTGATTCCCCACTCCCCCACAAGAAATCTTGGGCTAGTCACCTTGGGCTAGTCACAGTTCTCTCAGAACTCTCTCAGCCCCACCTACATCGCAAGGGGTCTGTTGCGGGGTGAGGAAGGGAAGGAGTTTGTCAAGCCGCTTTGAGACTCCTTACAGGAGAGGGAGGCGGGGTATACATCCGAATTCTTATTCTTCGTGGTAAGATAGCTGAAAAAGTCCGACTGAGTGATGTCATTAGACGCTTGAGTATATATGTTCTATTAAAAGATGTGGGAAAGTCCCTCGAGGAACAGTGTGTGTACCACCACTGTGCAGAACCAGGGGAATTGGATCCCTTTCTGAATTCTGTGAGAATTCTATCTGCTTATTCAGATTTCCGCCAGCTGAATTCTATTCACCCAGACATACAATGGGAGGGGATACAACCATCCTCTAAGCAGTCTTCTTCCAAATTAAACATTTTTTATCCTCCAACTTAAGAAGAGCCCTGCTGGATCAGACCAGTGAGGATTCATCTAGTACAGCATCCTGTCTCACCCAGTTCCTTTGGAGGGCCTGTCTTTTGCAAACAGCCTGCTTCTTGATGCCTCTGTAGTCCCTGGATCCAGAGTTATCCAACTGTCCTCAGTCAGCACCAGAACTTGTTTAGCTCTGGTGCAGACTGGAGAAACCCTCTGGCCCAGTGGTGGGATCCAAACATTTTAGTAACAGGTTCCCATGGTGGTGGGATTCAAACAGTGGCGTAGCGCCAATGGAGCTGGGTGGGGCACAACGGGAGTGTGGCCGGGCATTCCAGGGGGCGGGGCATTAATAATTTCTCTGTTACTGTTAAAAACTCTTACTGTAAAAAAAGTTCCTAATTTCCAGCTGGTATCTTTCTGTCCATAATTTAAACTCATTATAGCACGTCCTATTGTCTACTGCCAACAGAAAACTACTTTTCCTCTAATTGACTGCCTGTCAAATACTCTCATACTTCTCTGGGAAATAATTTTGTTTCTAGGAAATCAAAAGAAGGATACTTTCCTTAAACAAGGAACTTGACCATATTTCTAAAACATGTTTTTAAAACTGCCCAACAGGGAGAATTATCCCGTTTTCTACCTTCGCTAACCAGCCACATAGGAAAGAACAGGACTTTATGATTTTTGGACCTAATGGAATTTCTAACGGAAAAGAGGACCCCATTAGTAACCCCCTCTCGGCACACACAGATAATTAGTAACCCACTCTCGGGAACTGGTGAGAACCTGCTGGATCCCACCTCTGCTCTGGCCCCTCCCACACATGCAGAATGATTCACTTTCAATCCACTTTCACAGTTGTTTGCAAGTGGATTTTGCTATTCCGCACAGTAAAATCCACCTGCAAAATGTATTGAAAGTGGATTGAAAGTACATTATTCTGCATGTGCGGAAGGGGCCAGAGTCAATCTAGTTAGACCCAGACCCTGCACGACCTGTCTGAGGCCCCTTCCGCACATGCAGAATAATGCACTTTCAATCCACTTTTAATGCACTTTGCAGCTGGATTTTACTGTGCGGAATAGCAAAATCCACTTTCCAAACAATTGTGAAAGTGAATTGAAAGTGGATTATTCTGCATGTGCGGAAGGGGCCTGAGTTCCACATGGCCTGTAAGATGGTGATGTTCCCCCAGGTCAATGGTTGAGGACTGTGATTGTCCATGAGCTAGATTTCCTCCTGTCTTACAGTTTTCCTTCCCTCTTCTTCCCTCTCCCTTTCTCTCTCCCCTCTTTTTCCTTCCTTGTATCCACCCCCAGTGAATGGTCCCTAGCCATTCTTTTCTGGGCCTCCCATTTTCATCCCTCCCAAAACATACATCCAAACACAACGTTTGAAGTGCCAAATTGCTACAGAGATAAAAGAACAAAATGCTGAGTTGAATAAGTTATTTTATTTTGATAGCAGCCATCAAGTCACCGGTGGCTGCCATTGTGGCAGAGGTGAGCAACACAAGGCAAAGAGGAGGGGGGCGTTCAGCTCATAGGGCACAGTTGCAGGGAGCTGCAACGATTGGTCCGAGCTGAAAAAGGCGGGAGCACCAAGGCACATAAAAGAGCCACACCTCGAGCCTCGGCCTTCTTGGCTAGCCGAGGCTCAAGAGCAATGTGACTTACCCACCCTCCCTAGTTGCAATTGTTAATAGTTGACTTGTTGTAATGGTTTATTGCATAACTGTACTTTGTCACAGCCCGGCGGGTTGGCAATGGAATCGCAACATCTGGGGGGAGAAGCCGAGCCGGGCGGCCAGTCTTCTCCATGATTGTGCCCTTGACAAAGGGCCGGGGGGTGGGGCGGGCCGGTAAGCAAGTCAGCAGGCTTAGCCGGTGCCTGCTACCCCCAGCAGGAAGGGTTGACATCAGGGGGTACCCACCCCGGTGGCTCCTGGCTTCCTGCCCAATGCCCCAATGGAGATTGGGGATGGCATGATGTTGCGATCCGTTTGTCTGCCCAGCTTCTTAAGTGTTTGATGTTTGATAATTAATAAATTGGGCTGCGGCTCAATCTATTTCCAAGCTTTGGTTTGATGTGTTTATTTGCTGGGGAAGGGTCTACACCCGTGGTGGTGAACCTTTGGCACTCCAGATGTTATGGACTAAAATTCCCATCAGCCCCTGCCAGCACGGCCAATTGCCAGCATGGCCAATTGCTGGCAGGGGCTGATGGGAAATGTAGTCCATAACATCTGGAGTGCCAAAGGTTCGCCACCACTGGTCTACACCATCTGCACGCAAGTTTTTTTTAACCAGAAGCACATTTTATCATTATAAATGTAAAATAGAATCAAACTTCCTGCAAGGGATCTGTTGTATTTTGCTGGCAGAAGGGTGAGGTATAAATGGAATAAAATGAAATAAAATAGAGTTTGGGTCATGTTTCCTTTCGTATCCCTTCCATTTTTGCACGCATCCCTCCCCCGTTCTGTCTCCTGACCTTACAAGAGCCCCACCATCTTTTTATTACAAACTCTGCCAATTTTATAGCCTCCATTTTAATAAGACTCCACTAAAAAAAAACTGAAGATGAAGAAGCAAAATGATTAGTTATGTATTCAGGGGATCAGCACCTTCACCTTAAGAAAAGAAAATGCCCTGTAAACTTGTCATAAAATGATCCATTAGATATGTTAAATGGATTATTAAAAAGGGACGCTGCACCACTGAGAAATCCCCTCAGTACCTGACAGGAGCATTTAAAGAAAACATAAATTGCATTATGCCATAACTATCAATGGTGCGCACTAAATGACTAAAAGCCAGAGAGTGAAGAGAAGGTTTTCTGATGTCAAACCTTTGTCAAGATCTCAGCTCGCTCCTGGTTCTTGCTGGGAGACGATGGGCGTCATGAGAATCCTTAGCTCGTTTTGCTGTTAACCCCATGCTTGCACTTGTGCTTTAGGCGTGCAGCGACTTTTCTCACCCTACACGGCAGTTAGCGCCTTATCTTTGTTTTGGCCTTGGAGACGTTGCACAACCTGAGAACAGTTTCAGTGATTTCACCAGGGCTGGAGAGGTGTTTTGGGGAGGGATCAGAGGTGGGATCCAGCAGGTTCTTGTAACCCCCTTGCTCAGAATGGGTTGACCCAGAAAGGGGTGGAGACTCAAAGCAGCAAGAGGCTGCAGCAGAGCTCATGTAGTTTGGAGGAGACAAGGCTACCAGACTCGATTTCTATAAGCCAGGGGTCTTCAAACTATGGCCCTCCAGATGTTCATGGACTACAATTCCCATCAGCCCCTGCCAGCATGGCTAAGTGTTGTCTGGCTGATGGGAATTGTAGTTCATGAACATCTGGGGGGCCATAGTTTGAAGACCCCTGCTATAAGCCCTTAACACCTTGTTAAAGTAACTGCAATGTTGTTGGGAACTACTGGGAAGGTAGTTGTTTGTTTTTGCTATGTTGTAAATGTTGGAGTTTATTGTTTCAGGGTTTCTTTTTTGTGGTTGTAATGGGTGAGAGTTCTTCTGGAAACCTTCACCATGTTGAATCCTATTCATCAAGCCCTTGGAGTCTTCAGGAGCCAACCCACTTGCAAAGAAGAATTGGACTGTAAACATAAGGACTTGAAAATGCAACCTGAACAGGACCTTGAAGTGTGATGTTAAATGTTGATGTTATATGTTAAGAAAGTAAACCATTTTGTTTTTAAAAATTGTTGTTGCAAACTCATTCCAAGTTCTGCTCCACAGAACCCACAGATAGAGGTTACATTCTCACAGGTTCCCAAGAGTAGGTTACTAATTATTTGTGTGTGCCGAGAGGGGGTTACTAATTGGTGATTTTGCCACATGATTTTTGACTTTGTTACACCCTCCTCTCAGCAGTAGCGCACAGAACTTGAAGCAGGCTAGCAGGAGGTGCACCGGCGTGCGTGGCAGCCTGCACCTGTGTGCATTCTTTTCCCGCCCAAGGACCAGTGCAGTGGCTGCGTCCTTGCCACAGCCCCGCCCAGGAATGCCCTGCCCCAGGAATGCCTGGCCACGCCCCCATCGTGCCCTGCCCAGCCCCATTGGTGCTACACCACAGTTTGAATCCCACCACCATGGGAACCTGTTACTAAAATTTTTGGATCCAACCACTGAACATATGGGGACAGACGGTCCCTAAGGTACATAGGCCCCAGGCCGTACAGGGCCTTGAAGGTTATAACCAACACCTGGAATTTCAGCGGGAGCTGGAATGCTTCTCTAAGCCATTTCACCCCGACTTGGATAGCCCAAGCGTGGTCTTGTGAGATCTCAGAGTCTACGCAGGATTGGCCCTGATTAGTATTGACTGGCAGACCCCGGAGGAAGTCGAGGTATACTACAAAGAACAGGCAACGGCAAAGCACCTCTGCCAATCTCTTGCTTTAAAAACCCTACAGAGTCACTCTAAGTTGCCTTCAACTTTCCACCACCCAGCTGTAGATTCCTGTTACTTCACTCCTCTGCTCATTTGTTGCCTTCTGATCGGAGGCTTGCCTCCCTGTTTTCGAGTTCTGCAACTTACTACATCCCATTGTAATAAAAATGTCCTCTTTGGAAGTCAGTAGGAGAAGCTCCGCTCAACTTTAAGACAATTGGATTTCACACACGGTGGGCCACAAGTGTGAACTCTGCAGATGAAAGGAGAAAAGGAACATTCAGAATTTGCGGCAAGAGCAGAATGAGGCATTCATAGCAAGAGCCCAAAAGCGCTCCCTTCCTTGAGACCCTCGCAGGCTCTCTGTGTGAGGTTGATTCGCAGAAAGCCAGCCCACCCAAATGTCTTTGCTCCAGGTGGTTCCATTTCTAACCAGTGTATTATAACAGATCGTGACAGGAAATCCAGACCCCCCGACAACAGGACGTTAATTGAATCCCAGACACATTAAACCAGCAATTAGATTCCTCCGCTGCAGAGCTCACTTAAGCTGGCTTTTCAAAATCACCATCATTGCTTTTCTAGCCTTATCAAGATGATGTCATCTTCTCTGAGCGATGCAGACTGAATAGCACGTTAGTGGTGCGCACAGTGCCCATGAGAAAAACAAAATCAATGTTAAGTCTTGTCATTTTTTAACTCCTTTGGAGGATTCTCCAAATGTTCACAACAATTTTTGACTGAAGCAAAAAAATGTTGGGGCTGTTTTCGGGTCTCCGTAGATTTTTTTTTTTACCAGACCTTGATTTCTCATAGAACCAATGTAGGGTAGTAGATACAGTGTGACTCCTGCCGACTGGGAGAGGGCCCAGAAGGCCTGGGAGGAAAACGTACCTAGGCGCAGTGGTGAGATCCAAAAATTTTAGTAACAGGTTCCCATGGTGGTGGGATTCAAACAGTGGCGTAGTGCCAATGGGGCTGGGTGGGGCACGACGGGGGCGTGGCCGGGCATTCCGGGGGCAGGGCATTAATAATTTCTCTGTTAACTGTAAAAAACTCTTACTGTAAAAAAAAGTTCCTAATTTCCAGCTGGTATCTTTCTGTCCATAATTTAAACTCATTATAGCAAGTCCTATTGTCTACTGCCAACAGAAACAACTACTTCACCTCTAATTGACTGCCTGTCAGTGCCATTTGAACTGTTGCTTCCTGATTGTAATGGATCATAGATGGGGTTTTTTCTTACAATTCACCTAATTTTTAATATTATGCATGTAGCAACTCTCTATAAATATTCAGAGACATATCTAGGGAACATGTAGCCTGGTGCAAAATCTGAGTTTTCCGCTCCCTGCCACCCCCTACCCCCTACCTCCTACCCTTCCCTACCATGACAAAACAAGGTTTTTTTCACCATATCATCAGGGAAGGAGAAGGGGGTGGGGGGTGGGACAAAATGGCCGCAGCCTGAAGACATTTAACCCCATATGTTCCCCTGGGTGGTATGCCCCTGTAAATATTTTTTTAAAAAAAATTTGCTGTGATACCAGTAGTATCCTGTATGTATCAGGATTGCCCCGGGTGAGGACTCTGCAAATTAACAGGCAGTTGTTAGAACTGAAATATATTTCATTTTGAAATAAAAAGGAAAGAAAAAATAAACTTTAAAGCATAAACATGAACTCATAAAGCACATGTAATCCCCATGCTCAGAATGGGTTGACCCAAGAAAGGGGTGGAGACTCAAAGCAGCAAGAGGCTGCAGAGCTCATGTAGTTTGGAGGAGACAAGGCTACCAGACTCGGACCTTGGTTTGTATAAACATCTTGTTAAGGTAACTGCAATGTTGTTGGGAACTAGTGGGAAGGTAGTTGGTTATTGTTGCTATGTTGTAAACGTTGGAGTTTATTGTTTCAGGGTTTCTTTTTGTGGTTGTAATGGGTGAGAGTTCTCCTGGAAACCTTCATCATGTTGAATCCTGTTCACCAAGCCCTTGGAGTCTTCAGGAGCCAACCCACTTGCAAAGAAGAATTGGACTTGGCAGTATCAGTAGACTGTAAATATAAGGACTTGAAAATGCAACCTGAACAGGACCTTGAAGTGTGATGTTATATGTTGATGTTTGATGTTATATGTTAAGAAAGTAAACCATTTTGTTTTTTCAAATTTGTTGTTGCAAACTCATTCCAAGTTCTGCCCCACAGAACCCACAGATAGGAGGTTACACACGCAAGAGCTAACTAAAGGAATAAGGGAAGTGGTTGGATAAGATTTAGGGAAATGTGATCATTACTAGTCCCCCTACCCCCAAGTTCAGAAGTTTTATTAGTACTTAAAAAGCTTAACAGTCCAATCCAAATGGTGGGGTGCCCAGTCTTGGCATCACATCTACGCCACCATGCCATTCCCAGGAGGGCTTACCAGGGACACAAAACATTTTGAGGAGGAGGAATTCCATATTGGTTTTTTTTGCCTCAAATGTTTTATTTCCAGCCTCAAAACGTTTTTTAAATGAATCCTCTTTTAAAATAATTCCCGGGCTGAAATGTTTTGAAAACGTCTTCAGTTACTGTGTCATCTACGGATAATGTTTCCCACGCTCTTCCGCTTCCCTGAACCGCCTCCTCGGTTTCATTTTCCGATCTCACTCAGTTCCCCCTCACCTGTTTCTTTGCAGCATTTCTCTGTTTGTTTTTATTGGGAGGGGAGGGACAGTCTTCAAAGCGTTGAGTGTACGAGGAGTGTAGATTGCAGCATAGCTGTGAAGCATTAAACCATGAAAAACTTCACCAAACATTCTTCAATTGTAGGGATAGCTGGATTTTCCATTTCTGCGCAGATAATATTCTTTTTTTATTTTATACTCTTTAATCTTTTATAATTTCTATCCTCAGAGGGCTCCGATGGCGGATGTACAAATATATAATAAAAATACATAATCATAAAAAAACCTAATCATGAATTTTAATTAAAAATCTATAAAAGCCAAGCGAAAGACTAACTTCGTGGCTAATACTGATAATTATAGTTGTAAGTGGCTCTTGTTACGTATTATTAAATCCTTTTCCAAAGGGAGGATTGGCGAGTCCCCTCAGATAGTATCAGCCCCAGATGTAAGAGCCAAGAAGGGGGGGAGGGGCACTCATCAGCAGCCGGTCTCTCAAAGGCCAAAGGCCCCGGTCTGAACAGGCTGAAGCACCTTACAGGCGTCTCTACGGAATTCATCCCGGGGAGTCCCCGTGAGGGTCTCGGACCAGCTGGTGGGAGAAGCTGCTCCAACCAGGCCGGGCTAGTGCGTGAAGGCCTAGCCACCTGGGTCAGTGGGAGGCTAGCTACATCATCCAGAAATAGGGACTACTGAGGTAAAATCTGGCCCCCCCACTGAACGGCGAGGCATCTTGTAGGGACATATATGGGGTGATGTGGTCTCAAAGATACGATATTCTTGATCCTGCATTGAACAGGGCTGGACCAGATGACCTTCATGCCTCTTCTGTCCCTATAATTCTACTCGCACGCTTGCAAGGCAATGGACCCAGAATGCCTGAACCGCCCCCCCTCCAAAAAAAAGTATACATTTGCTCTTCTGATTTTCTAACTACCAGTGACACAACTTAGCTTGGCCAAGTTCTTCCTCATCTTTATTCATCTTTGATGCCTCAGGTTGAAAGCAGAGAAAAATATATATAAAAAGGAGAGATCAAAACAAGAGAGGGATGAAAAAAAAATGCTTTTAATGTCTGCTGTAGATTTTTTCTCTCTCTCTCTCTTGCGAAAGGATTCTTGATTACAAACTCCAGTAAAGCAACCCAGTAGCTTTTGCAGATGTTAGATGTCTGACCACATGGGACTCCAGAGATTATCTCCTTACTGCGGAAAGGGCTGCATCTGGAGAGATGAGGTTTGCGCTCTAATCCTTTTTACTCAAACTACTGCTCTATCTGATTCATTTTGGCAATTGGAGGCAAAAGAAAACCAATAATACTAAACTCCATGAATTACTGCCTTTCTATCCTCTAATGATGTTCCAGAGAGAGAAGGCAACACTGGGTAGCTTTGATCTCGTCAGATCTCAGCAAGCCGAGCTGACTGGTGCTTGGGTGGGGACTACCAATGTGCCCATATAGGTCAGCTAAGCTGCCGTGGCGGTAGAATTACTGAGACTCCCTGGCCCCATGATAATGCGGTTGTGCCATCACTGAGGCTAGTTGTGGGCCTTTACTGGCTCTGGCCTCTGCCTGAGTGAAATGCTCTAATTCCAGTTGTCCAGGTACTTCATGGGAACCTTGGTGAGTTCCCGCGAGGGCCTGTAAGATTTGAGAGCTATTCCACAGGGCTTTCAGGGGGAGCTGGCTTACGACCCTACAGCCCCCCCTGCCTCGAGGCTGCACCCTGTCTTCCACTTTGGCTGGGCCTAATGAGAAGGATTCCATCTCGGCCCTGCTTCCCCCCCTCCCCTGTCCCCAGCCTTTGGATGCGAGGCTTCGTTTTACCAACTTTTGTTTGTTTTAATTTCTGGCCCATCCAAAGTGACTGACTGCACTTTGTTAGGATTTTAATGGGGCTAAGTTATATTTCCTTTGTATGCATTTACACACATTGTGAATAATCTTGAGCATAGAGCTTCGGCTAAGCCCTTTGTAGGTGAGTATGCCTCCATAACCGAATCCATTAATGAACAATTACTCCTGGGAGAGGAAGCCGGGATGGTAAAACCACCTCTGCTTCCTACTTGCCTTGGAAGTGCTTTGCTGGAAGCTAAGCGAGGTCAGTGCTTCGATGGGAGGACACAAAAGATGACTCTGCAGAGGAAAGCAATGGCAAACCACCTCTGCATCTCACTTTCCTTGAAAGCCCTTGGGACTGGCCTAAGTCCACTGTGACTTGGATTTCACATATGCATCAGGGCATCCCCTGAAGAATGATGAGTTTTCAGGGGATGAGTAGAGCTGACAGTAATGGGGCTAGATCAGGGGTAAAGTTTCTCCACTCTAAAAAATAACGTGGAGGCTTGTTTGGGAACTGCTCTGGCCTGTTAAGTGAACCTTTTCAGCGTAGTCATGTTCCCACCTTGAAGCACTTCTTCCTAAATGAGAGCTGGCAGCCAGGCAGCAGCCAGGCAGGACTCTACTCATCCATCTCAAGGTGTCCCTGATGATTGGCTGCCTAGCGTTTGTGATTTTCCTCACTTACCTGATGATGTGGACTCTCCCTGGCCCAATCAGAGGCATGGTGGGAGGCGTCAAGGATCTGTGGGATTGTTTTTTTTGAAAAAATTTCCAACTGGAATTTAATCCCTCGACTACTTCTGGACACATCTTGTCGGCCATCTTGTAGTCCATAAATGAGTGAATGCCCATCACATGCCCTGGATTGGATGGGAGGCTCCACGCTATCAGAGCCCGGTGGAAAATGGAAACCCGAGGAGTAAATTCACCTGCCTTCTTTACTGTTCTCAGCTGGGCTGGCGCTGGGTTATCCAAAGGCTCTGTTCAAAAGAGGGAGATGGAAATGACCTTGGAGGGCTGAGGGGCTCAGAGGAAGTAGGAATCGGGCGGCTGGTTAGTCGCCTGCCTCTGTAGTGGGGAGGTGGAGGAGGAGGAGGAGGAGGAGGAGGAGGAGGAGGAGGAGTTTGGATTTATATCCCCTTTCTGCCTCTCCTGCAGGAGAGACCCCAAAGGGGTTTATAATCTCTCTTTGCCCTTCCCCCCTCACAACAAACGCCACCCTGGTGAGGTAGGGTGGGCTAAAGAGGGGAGCTCTTGAGAAGCTGTGATCAGCCTACAGGTCAAATAGCTGGCATGTGTGGGAGTGCCCAGGCTAATCTGACTTTCCCTAGATAAAGGCTCCATAGCTCAGGCTGACAGAGCTGGGAATCAAACCTTGGTTCCTCCAGATTACTAGATACACGGTGCTCTTAACCTCCTACGCCACTGCACCTTCCCCAACAGGGGGAGGCAGAATCTTCACAGGATGAAGCTGAACATGCTGGAAAGGCCTCTATCAAGCAGGTTCTCAGAATAGCCTGGTCTGGACGCAGCAAAGCTCGTGACTGCTGCAATGCTTCCTCTGACTTGTGGATTCTGTGCATTCTAACCTCAGCACTCGACTTGACGCCAAAACCCTGACACCTCAACTTGGACTCTCAGCCCTCCCCTGCTGTAATCCGATATCCTCTGCTGGCAGCCTGCTGTCAGGACAACATGTGTGCAATTACACACCTATGTGTCCCCTGCTGATATATTTTGGCTTAATCAAGTATATTCTCAAGCTATAAGATGCTTTTTTTGTACACTTTTACTCTCTTTGCATCCAGCATATGAGTAACCCTGTATGCCCAGAATGGGCTGACCCAAGAAAGGGTGGAGACCTGTGCCAAGCAACAGAAGGCCGCAGAGCTCATGTAGTTTGAGGAGGGGAACAAGGCTACCAGACTCGGACCTTGGATTTCTATAAGCCCTTAACACCTTTTTAAGGTAAATCCTCGCAATGTTGTTTGGGAAATCCAGGGAAGGAGTAGTTGTTTATTTTTGCTATTATATTTACGCGTTGAGCTTATTGTTTCCAGGGTTTTTTGTGGTTGTAATGGGTGCGAGAGTTCTCCTGGAAACTCTTCATCATGTTGAATCCTGCCCACTAAGCCCTTGAGTCTCTTGGTGGTTTCAACCTAATTTGCAAAGAAGAATTGGACTTAGCAGTATCAGTGAGACTCAAAATTCAGGGAAGGACTTGAAAAAATGCAACCCTGAAGCAGGACTCAAAGTGTGATGTTGGAATGCTGATGTTATACGTTAAAAAAGTAAAACTAGCCTTCAGTGTTTTAAAAATCTATTGCTGCAAATCTCCATTCCAAGTTCTGCCCTACAGAACCTTAAGCAGATAGAGGTTATACACAATAATACTCTAGGCTGATTTCGTTGATTATGCGCCAGTTTCTCAGCTCCTAAGCTCCCTGTAGTTGCTAAGCAGATGGGAGAATCCCCAGTGTTCTTAAGAGATAAGGAAAGCGTAATGCCCCTTTAAAAAAGATTTTTTGTAAAAAAAATTGCAGTGAAGATCTGCCTTCACTGGGGTCAGGTAGAAAGGTGTCAGGCAAAGGTGTCAGGCAGAAGGGGCTTAGATGGGAAGCTGAGGCAAGATTGCCAGTCAAGCATGGGACTGCAGGGGTGGAGCAGGAGGTCATCCGAAGCGAGAGCATCTTAGGATTAGTAGGGAGTGCGATTTGGCACTCCAGATGTTTATGGATTACAATTCCCATCCAGCTCCTGCCAGCATGGCCACACCAGCTGATGGGAATTGTAGTCCGTGAATATCTAGATGCCAAAGGTACTCCCTGCAATTACAGTCCTAGACCAAAGATGGGAAACAAACAAACAAATAAAAATGGTGCCCAGAGCAGGTATTTGGAAGCAAGCAAAGCAGAAATGAGCAGGCAAAACGGTGGATTGAATTGGCTCATTTAGGGGAAAGCAGGAGATTCCTTTTGGAATAGAGAACCGCAAGGAAACTCTGCTGCAAAGCACACAGCCATGCCGCAAGCACGAAATGCACAAAAGCTCCCAAAGGCACCTGGTGGGCCCCTGTGAGTAGCAGAGTGCTGGACTAGATGGACTCTGGTCTGATCCAGCAGGCTCTTTCTTATGTTCTGAAAAGGTCTAGGATTGAATGGAAGAGGTAAGACCTTTTTATTTTATTTTATTGGGTTCATACCCCACCTTTCTGGACCAAAATCAGGCACAAGGCAGCTTACATACAAAGGGAAAATATAAAAAAATAATAATACAATAAAATGTAGTGCTAAAATGGTCTGTTACTTAAAATCTCCAGATGGTGGACATATAATACACAAATTCCAGCCTACAGAGTTATATCATCAATCTCCTACAGCTAATGTGAGTCTCCAGGATTGTCTAATGGAAGGCGAATACAAGTGTTTCTGCCATTACACACTTTAAGAAGAGAAGGATGTAAAATTGGGAGGCTGGCAAGATGAACAGTCAGACAGTGGGTGGCCTCAACCAGTAGGCCGGTGGAGCATCTCTGTCTTGCAAGCCCTACAGAACTGATGGAGGTCCAGAAGGGCCCTGGTGTTCACTGACAGAGAGTTTCACCAGGCTGGTGCCAGGACTGAAAAGGCCCTGGGCGGAATTGGTATCGATTTAGGTCCTACTACAGTACTCTTGCTGTCTTACTTAACAGAAAAGTTCTTACCAGGCTGGTGCCAAGAACCGTAATTGCGGGCCCTGGCCGAGCTTAACTGGATATCCTTAGGGGACCACTAAGAGATTACTGTTGGGGGAGCAAAGTACTCTCCATGGGCAATATGGGGAGATGTGGTTCTGCAGATATGAGGGTCTCAGACCACTCCTCTGGATAGTGGTCTCCAATCTTTGTGAACCTGTGGGCACCTTTGAGATTTTGACACAAGGTGGGGAGTGCAACTATGGGATGCCTGCTGCAGTCAAGCACAAAATATCGGATTACATATAACTGGTGGAACTCTTCAACATTTCAGGCCGATGCTCTGTTAAACAATATGCCTTTTAAAAATGAGCCTATTGTTTTTACAATGTGTTTTATTGCGCTCACACAGCATACACCCGGGCTACAGTGCCAAGAAGATTCTGCGCCGGGCTGGCAGCTGCTGCAGAAAAACTTTTGCAAAAAGAAAAAAAGAAAGGAAAAGGAAAAACAAAAACAAACCGGCACAGATCTGCAACGGCCAATCAGAGTCTCAGCTGGGCAAAAGTCCCATCTGACCCTACCCTAGGCAGACCAGACATCCCGCTTTTGGCGGGACAGTCCTGCCTTAAAACAATTTTGTCCCAAGGCCCACGTGGCTCTTTTTTCTAAGTGTCCTGATTTTTGGTAATTGCCTTCTAAAGTGCAAGGTAGTCCAGCCGTCCCTGGTGACAGGGCTGGAAACGGTTGGCGCCCCAGAAGGCAGTGCACTCCTGCGGCCGTGCGCTCCTGTGGCTGCACGCACATGCGTGTGCACGCACACACGCGGCCGCCTGCCCACCTGCCCTCCCATTTGTCTGTTCGTCCATCCGTCCAGTTTAATTCTAATTCCCCACCTTTTAGAAATACTTTACAGACAATTCAGGAACAGTGTGTTCAATGGGAGTTTATGGTGCCTAACATTTGAGTAAAGATGGGTGCTTTTGAAGGTAGGGATTACATATTTGTCTCTTTTATGGGACAATCTTAGTCAGCCAGGTCTAAGAAGTAGAAGCATGTGACTCATTGGCATGGAAGGATAGTACTCAGGATTCCTGGCTCTAGACACACACATCTATCTCCTTATATTCCTCGGCTAGGAGAGAATCAGCATAACAAGAACAGAATTCTTCCCCGCCTGCGCTCAGAGGGTCTTCTAAGTGTGTTACAAGCAATAGACTCCCCCATATAGACCTAAATCTACGAGAAAACAAGGAAAGCCATAATTGTGTTAGATTTGTTTTCATTTGTACATTTCAGCTGATAATTTTTAATTAAGCTGATTGACTCTTGAATTTATTTCAGCCCCCCCCCCCTTCCCAAAATTCAATAAACTTCCATGATATTGCATCGGAAATAATGAACTCATACTGTGATGGTAATCATGGGAGACCAAACAGGGAGGGGGTTAGAGAAGCCCAAAAAGCGAGGGATTCTATTATCTAGGAATGACTCCCATCCTCTGGATGTAAACTTAATTGCAATATATTTCCTTAATGATTTGGCCTAATTGGGACTCGGAGATATGGCATCTTTTGAACATTGTGTTGCCTTTAACAAAACATGTGTAGTCATATCCATTTGAAACACCTCTTAAAATGATTAGCTTTATGTATAAGCAATGACTTTTTTTTTCAATATTTAATCACAGAGAAGGCTAGGGAGAAATTCCAGCAATTAGCAACGAGAGGGGACTTTACCGAGTTATATCAAGTCCGATTCATCTGTCCTGAACACCCGGATAGGTTCCCTGACAGCAGTGATGGCGAACCTATGGCACGGGTGCCAGAGGTGGCACTCAGAGCCCTCTCGGTGGGCACGCACAAACAGAGTTAATCATGTGCAGGTGGGAGATGCATCGGCCTCCCACACACACACAATACACATCTAGGCTGGCCTGGGTCAGTGCTGGACTTGGATTATTAGCATTAAACCCTAAGTGACTCCAGTTTTTTGGGGGGAAGCAGTTAGTAGGTAACCCTGCTTAAGCGCCGTTAAACCCTACTGATTTTCATGCAAAAAGGAACTAAAGCCGCCATCCGCTACTTGGGATAAGCTTGTCAGTTTGCTGGCAACCGGGGCTTGCTTCTGAGTAAACCCTCCTAGGGTCGCGGATTCACCCTCCAGGAAAGAGTTGCACGGTCGCTGCTTCAAAGCAAAGCCACCGCATTACTACCATAAGCTTACTCCTGAGTAAAGCACTTCAGGAGCTACAATCCATTTTATAAAACTAAAACCTTCAATGCATTGTCGGTTGGGCTTTATCGGCCGACATCACTTGGGTAAAGTGTGGAGCCTGGTTGTATGGCCATCATTCTAACATTTTCCTGATGTTGTTTCAGCCTGCAGTCTGTAAAGGCTGGCATCTTCCATAAGATCATGCTCTTGAAGATGCCAGCCACAGATGGCAGGCTAAAACGCCAGAGAGAATGCCGCTAGAATACGGCCATACAGCCTCGAAACCATTACTGCACCCAAGTAAAACCTCAATATTCTGGTTAAATTGCCTTTGTTGGCACTTTGGGATAAATAAGTGGGTTTTGGGTTGCAATTTGGGCACTCGGTCCTCAAAAGGTTCCTCGCCATCACTTCGAGATATAGGTAAAGGTACTCTCTATCAGGGGTAAATAGCAGCTTCTAAACAGGGCTGTTGCAACTTGGGAAAATGGGCCGGGTGGGAAGCCTTTTTAAAAAGTTTCTTGTTTATCATGGCCCCAATCTGAATTGGCTACAAGCCTGTGTGCTCCTGTGGCTTTAAGCACACCAGAGCTGTCGAAAAGATCAACCGGCTCTGAATCGTTTTGGGACCAGTGCTCTTTAACCTATTCATAAACTGCCTTACAGTGTATTGGGAAGGTTTTTGTCCAGGTAGTTTGAACACTTATTACAGCATAGGTGGCATGAATAACCATAGCAAAGCCCAAGGGACTGTGTCCAAATTGCTATACCCAGGCCACCACGAAAGATAAATGCAAATAATGCCATCATGGTGCACTTTTAATATATCAGGGCAGCCTTCACCTAAGATATGGAGATGAAAATAAATATAAAATTGATAATACCATCTGTTAACCTATGGACTCGAGATGATAACATACAGAGAATCCGCCACAAAGGTGGTAAGAAAAGCCCGTGGGAAAAACATTAACTTTCAAAAATCCACATTCAAGTTAAGTATCCTGCAGAAAGTCCACAATCAAAAGGAAGATATATCTTTCAAGAAATCCACATGAAGGTAGGAAAGGTTCCCTAGGGATCCAACTTCTTAAGAAATGTGATGCTATACTGCCCACAAACTGTGAGGGATCGCTATCAGTTCTAACCTGAAACAAATTACCTTTTACTGTACTATTTCATACATCTAAGTTTTCGTCTTAAATTAATTTACTTAAACATTGAGCACTAAACAGTATGAGTATTAAATACATTCATAAATATGTTACAACCATATAATCCAAACCATGATATCAATAGACCAGAAAGTGTCCGGTTGCACTGGAATACATCCAGAGGTGGGATCCAGCAGGTTCTCACAGGTTCCCGAGGGTAAGAACATAAGAACAAGCCAGCTGGGTCAGACCAGAGTCCATCTAGTCCAGCTCTCTGCTACTCGCAGTGGCCCACCAGGTGCCTTTGGGAGCTCTGCTACGCAGGGATGCTGAAAGCGAGTGGCCTTCCTGCGCTGCTGTTCGCTCCCGAAGCACCTGGAACCTGTTATTTCCAGCAATCCTTGTGATCAAAGAGGATCAAGGATTGGTGGTTAAGCCAATCTAGTGTGTGCCGCAGAGGGGGTTACTTTAATCGGGTGATTCTCGCCACTTGATTTTTGCCTTTAAGTTCACATGCGAGCCCAGAGTGCTGGGATCCAGCAGGTTCTCACAGGTTCCCAGTAGAGCAGGTTACCACTCATTTGTGTGTGCCAAGAGGGGTGGACTTACCTCGATGATTCTTTGCCGTTTTGATTTTTTTGGTCTTAGTTACACGCCCCTCCTCGTTGGCAGTAGAGGCGCCCAGCAGAACTTGAAGGCGAAGTCTAGCAGGAGGTGCACGGTGCGCGGTGGCAGGTGCCTCATGCTCTCTAGTGGAGACATCTGCTTCCTGCCCAAGGACTCTGCATAGCAGCTGCATCACTTGCCACAGCCCTCGCTTCTTGAACAAAGTCCCGCCACCCTGTCATGCCCCGGGCTTCCAGCCCTGTGTACCTTATTATTGGCACTTACGTTTTACAGTTTGAATCCCCACTCACTCATGGGAACTCTGTTACTTTTCAAATTTTTGATCCCACCATTATCAAAATACATCACAACTTCAACACTCTTGGTAGCTTGGGAGGAGAATCAACTGTGATTTATATCAGTTTGCACCAAGATCAGATTCCTAACAAGATTTTAAAGCTGTAAGATGCGCTTCCTTCCATGTCCCATTAACCTGCAAATTACCTGTTTACGGAGGAACCTCCTTATTGGTCTTTGTCTGTTTCTGCATGGTCTAAATATCCTGGTGTTGAGCGAGAGAAATACCTCATTTGGTCCTCTGCAAGAATGCAATCCAGCACAGTTTTGTTTTGTAGACTTTGAGAAACAATGGAAGTGTGGGAGCTGCCACAGATAATTTCAGGGGGTAGCTGTGTTGGCTGACAGAGGGTCCGCCATGTCAGTCAAGCTTGATTCAAGTCCGGTAGAACCTTAGGGACAATCAAGAGTTCCAATGCCAAAGCCGAGAGGCAGTGCGGGTGTAAATGGTTAAGATATAGTGGATTCTAATTCTGTAGAAGGCTCGATTCCCCACTCCTCCACATGAGGGGTGGAGGCTTACCTGGTGAACCAGATGCGTTCCCACAGTCCTGCATTCCTGCTGGGTGACCTTGGGCTTCTCGCAGTTCTCCGGAACTCTCTCAGTCCCCCCTGCCTCACAAGGTATCTGTTGTGGGGAGAGGAGGGGAAAGGAGTTTATAAGCAACCTTGAGTCTCCTTACAGAAGAGGAAGGTGGGTATAAATCCAAACTCCTCCTCCGCCGCCGCCGCCGCCTCCTCCTCCTCCTCCTCAGATCTGAGTAGGAATGATAATCCCTGAAGATGAGTTTGAATTAGAGTTCGGATTTATACCCCCATCCCCTTCTCCAGTGATGGGATCCAAAAATTTTAGTAACAGGTTCCCATGGTGGTGGGATTCAAATCCGTGGGTATAGCTTCAATGGGGCTGGGCAAGGGACATGATGAGGGTATGGCCAGGCATTCCGTGGGCGGGTGCATTCCAGGGCGGGCTGCAGGCAAGGATGCAGCCACTGGGCGCCTCGGGCCTCCAAGGAAACGCACGCACGGCAGACGCAGGCTGCCACGGGACGCCTCGCACCTCCCCTGCTAGGACTGCTTCAAGTACTGCGCTACTACCGCTGAGAGAGGAGGGGCGTGAATTCAAGGCAAAAAAATCATGTATGGCTAAATCACCAACTAGTAACCCTCCTCGGCACAATAATAACACATAATAATTAGTAAATCTACTCTCGAACCTGTGAGAACCTTCCATGATCCTACCTCTGGCTCTCCTTGTAAGTAGTCTCAAGAAGGCTTAATAAACTTTCCTTTTTTTTCTCTGCACAACAGGACATCTTGTGGGAGGTAGGCAGGTGCTGTGACTAACACCAAAGTCTTCCACTAGGAATCAATCTGTAAGAGTGGGAAAAACAAATCCAGTTCACAAAATAAGAGTCCACCACTCTTATGGAGGAGGGAGAAATCAAACCTGATTCTCCAGATTGGAGTCCACCGGTTCTTAGCCTCTACACCAATTTATAGTTGCAATGCCATACACACTGGGGTTTTTTTGTGGGGGGGTTGCTCTTGTGTCCCATTAAGAGGCATAGGATTTGCACAGCGCTTCTCTAATATACATTAACACAGCCATGTCCAAGACACACAGAGGTCAGTGCAGGGAATAATCCAGTGGGAACACAGCCCTCCTTCCCAAAGTATTTCTCCACGAAAGCCGATGCCTGCTCTTCTCACATTTCTCGATTCCCCCGGCTTTTGATGTGTGTGTTTTTAAAAGCTCTCTAAGTGCTCTGCGTTCCCATTTCCCTACCTCCTACCACCCTGAGGAATTCGTAAGTGACAAGGAGATGGGGGAAATACAGATGGCATAATTATATATTTTGCAGTTGATTAATCACCCCCAAACATTAATCACATTTGGTATAACAATAGATAATCAAATCCTTTATAAATGTAAAATTGTTCCTCTCAGATATGAATGGGTTCCCTTTAGGATATTGGATTACTTGGGCTTTTTTCACTCATTGCTCTTTGCTTCCTCCATTCCACATCTGCATTTGTTTGGAAGCTGCTTTAGGGCTTTGGCAGAAATATGGCTTTAGCGTCTAGCAAGGCCTCCCAGGCAATTCGCTGGACAAGCAAAAGGATGACTAGAAGAGATCCTCTGTCCGGGGGATGTGGAGCGGTGGATCGCCCCTCCTTCCGAGTTGATGAAATATTTGGTGTTTTGCTGTCTGAAACCAACTCCAAGCTGTGTTGCCTCTACACTTATTATTTTTTAAAAAAAATTCACCAAAATATGAATTGTGTGCCAAGACAGCTGAATTGAACATAATTCCTTTTGCAAACGTGTGTGCATTGTACAATGTTTGTTTTATTTATAATTTGTGTGTATATGGCTCCACCTCCCATGTCAGCCATTTTGTGTTAGCACCCGAACCACAGTATATATTATAGACAACTTCTCTTTCTTTAAAGAACTGTTTCCACATATATGTGCATTCAAACAAAATATATATGTAACCCCCATGCCCAGAATGGGTTGACCCAGAAAGGGGTGGAGACTCAAAGCAGCAGAAGGCTGCAGAGCTCATGTAGTTTGGAGGAGACAAGGCTACCAGACTTGGACCTTGATTTGTATAAGCCCTTAACACCCTGTTAAGGTGACTGCAATGTTGTTGGGAACTAGTGAGAAGGTAGTTGTTTATTTTTGCTATGTTGTAAATGTTGGAGTTTATTACTCCCAGGGTTTCTCTTTGTGGTTGTCATGGGTGAGAGTTCTCCTGGAAACCTTCATCATGTTGAATCCCTGTCTTCATCAAGCTTCCTTGAGTTCTGTGGTTTCAACCTACCTTGGTATAAAGAATTGGACTTTGGCAATACTGTGAAGACTCAACCAGGAAGGACTTTGAAATGAAACCTTGAAATAGGACCTTTGAAGCAGATGACGTTAAATGTTGATACGTTTGATGTTATATGTTAAGAAAGTAAATCCATTTTGTTTTTTAAATGTGTTGTTGTAACTCATTCCAAGTTCTGCCCTGCAGAACCCACAGTTAGAGGTTACATATACATTTACTAATCTGGAATTTTTAAAGGGTGACCTTTCATGTGTTTTTGTCCACAATAGTTTTATGTGAGTGTATGTGTTTATTTTCATAATAGTTGATTTCATTCATATTGTAAGCTGCCTTGCGTGACGGAAGGTAGAAAGGAAGCTACTGAGTGTGGTTGACAGACAGAATGACTGACTAACTTTGGAGGCTCCCAACATACTTTGTAACTTTAATGCAAAGTTATATCTTGGGTTTAGAAAGCTAGAACAGGGGCTTTTCTAAACAAGTCCCTTAAAATGTTTCTAAAATGTTTTCAACCTTTTACTCTGCGACGTGATATTCCGTATCTTCCTACTCCCTTTGAAATGACTCCTGGCTGTTGTTCCCCTGCGGATCCCCCCCCTTTTGTAGGTGTGTGTGTCGGTCGTGGAATTGATGCTTCAGTTCCTTCACAGCACAGTGCTTTGATTCTTTTGTCATCCTTGAGATTACTCACTCTACCCTGGTACTGAAGAAACTCTGCTGGAAATGTCTCCAAAAAATAGGTAAGTAGAGGGGGAACGGAGTAAGGGGATTGCAGAAAGGCCCAGGAAACATCTTACAGAGAGATGGTAGGGGCAAGTGAAACTGTTCTGAAAATGTTTATACTCTCAAGAATCATTTTGAAAGGGCATTTATTTTAAACCTTTTAAGTCTGCAAATAAAATATTTTGGGGACCAAAGCAGGTAAAAACAAAGCAGAACTCCATGCAGGAGTTCATTTCATTTCCGTCTCGAAACGTTTTAAAAGGCTGGTGCGGAATGGGTCACTGCTTAAAAGTGTTCTATCCATGAACCATCCGAGAAAAGGTTTTTTTTTTAAAAAAAAAACTTTTAATTTGGCTAGTGGACTTTCTCAGGGAGGCCTGGCAACTCTTTGAGAAAAGGCACATTCATCTTGATTAGGATTATCTTGCTAAAGGCGCTTGGAATAGGTGTTGGGCTGTTTTCCAAACGTTAATGTAAAAAAGAAACTCTTGGGAACGTACAGTGACGACACCTGCGTTTGACAGCTGGACAAGCAGAAAGCTTCAAAGCTGCGTTTCACATGATTATTTCAACAATTCTATCGGGTTTGATCTGTTTAGGCTTTCAAACAATGCTCCGGGGCATGTTAAGTCTGTTTTCTGAACCGTCCATCCACCAAACGGGGATGTTAGCAGCATAGCTGAATATGTTTGGATCTCTATGATAAAAGTGCCGTATGCATCGAGGCAATGGATGCGCTGCCAGAGGGTCAGCAAAGAAAGATGAAAAGCACATCTGAAATTGGCTTGTGTTGAGCACTGGGGGAGGGCAGACCAAAGGAGAAGGGAGCGTCCGTTTGCTTTATTGTTCCATCGATGACAAAACCCCAAAGCAAATTTTTGTACTTTGTCTTCTTGAAAAGGGCTCATGCAATCTGAATCCGGTCCAAAGTCAATCTCTACCGAAATCATTGGCTATGCAGCGGCAGAACGGGCTTTGCCTCCAAACAGAACCAACCATGTTCTTGTTGATGATCAGAGCGTGAAGGACACAGGGGCATCCGGACTGTAGCGCCAGCCTCATTACAGGGCTATACAGTGGTTGGATCCACGTTTAACATCGAAGTAACAGGTCTCTGGTACGGTGGTGGATTCAAATAGTGGCATACGTGAAATGGGGCTGGGCGGGGGGGCACGACGGTATTAGCCGAGGCATTCACCGGGCTACAAGCAATGACGGGCGCGGCTTCGGCATCTGGGGCGGGTACTGGGCATTAATAATTTCTCTGTTACTGTAAAAAAAACTCCCCAATTGCCGCACGAAGCCGCTTTACATGTTCCCACCTCTCACTTCGAAATGCGAGGTTTTCTTGTAGGTAAACGGTGGCTTCCAGCCACTGCTGTGCGAACAGCAGCAGCTGGAAGGCACCATCTCCCCCCTTTTCCAATCGACTTACCTTCTCTGTGACCTTCCCGCGCGTCGCTGAGGCCTGAAGACACGCCCCCCTGCCCTGCAACTTCAGAGCGGTCACGCAGGGCAGGTGGGCATGTCCCCTGGCCTCGGCGACGCGCCGGAAGGTCACAGGGAAGGTAAGTTTAATCAGGAAACGACGCATTAGCAGTGCAGCGCCGTCTTCCCTGTCATTACCGGGACCGTTCATGCGAACGGTCCGGGGGGGGTGGGTCAGCATCATGTACGCCGATCCAACCCCCAGAGTGGCTGTGCGGAAGCGGCCGAAATCGCATTCTTCAGTTTGCAACATCTGAGCAAAGACTGATATAAGTTGAATGCTCTGAAGATCATTAATTTATTTGGTTGCCGTAAGTTGGAAGCAGCACATTTTTTTAAAAAAAAGAAAATACACCCTGAAATGCTACTCTACAAATCTAGCAACATCTATAGCAAACCCACTAACAAAAAATATAACTACAGCATTCACTTCAAATTCAGTTAGCAAGTAATAATATTGGCTCAATAAAGTCTGGGAAACATATATTGGGGATGAGGGAAAACCTCGTAAAAACTCCCCTGCAAACAAAAAAATTTAGAAGATATTTGAAAGATTATCAGGAGTGTGTGGGGGGAGCATCAGTATAGAAGATTGATACAGTTTCTACAGGACAGCGAAGGGTCATAGAAAAGGCCTCTTAAAAATATACCATAAAAGAAGGCGCGAAAAGCCTGAGAAAATTGTAAGTGAAATTCATTTCATAACTAAAAAATAAAAGTTCAGAAATGAGAGCTGAGCAAATCAGGAGGGGGGGAAAATGCATGTTCTTTTTATGTTAAGACAGAAGATCTTATCAAATCCATAGCAGCGGGATGTAATATCTTATGGGGAAAAAAATTAAAATGAAGGGATGGAACAACCAGTTATAAAAACGGAATGACGGAAAAGTTTAAAATGGTGTTGTTTTACAGTCAAAAGAGTCAATTGTTCAAATATTCTTCAGGGGTCAGTGTGGAAATTTAAAGTGAAGAAATGGGAACTTTTTTATATAAAAAAGGCAGGAAAGTAACAAACTGAAGAAGAAACAGTATTTGAGGTTTTTCTGTGTAGAACACTTTAACACAATAAAACAGGTGAAGGATTATAAAAGAAATCAGATTTATTACAAGAAAAGGAATGGGGGGGCTGAAGAGGTTGTGTTTATTGAACAAAAAAGGAAAACAAAACAGAATATAACTGTTGATAAGACGCGAGAGTGTGGCTAAAACAATGTGCCTTAACATGTTCAAACACCCCAAGCCACTTTGAGTGCCAGGCAATTGTCCATTTTGTGGTAAGCAATTTGATACAAATCTGTCGATATTGCATTTCAGTAAGTCATTTCAAGTCAGGGAGAAGGGGTGGTAATTCTAGGTTATAGGAAGATCATTGTCTAAGGGTATTTATGCATTCATTCATTCATTTTTACCCAAATCTTTTAAACTGGTCAGCATTCTGTTTCATAGACATTACTAGAAAACTTTTAAATCTGTGGGAGTCAGTTTAAGAAATCCACACAGACATGGATATATTAATGTCAAAATCAGGGAACAGTATATCATACAAAATAGGGATTCAAGGTGCGCTTTCGGATACATCTAGTCCAAATATACTCTCCTTCCAAATACCTTTGCCAGATTCTGGCTGTCAGGGGTTTTCCAGGTGGTGTGGCCATGGTCTGGTAGTTTTTGCTCCTAACATTTTATCCACATCTATGCCTGGCAGCTTCAGAGGCATGCCATGGTAAGCTGTGTTTCTCTCCATGGAAAAGTGTGAAATGATGGTGTGGGACAGGAGATTATACCTGAAAATTGCATTTGATATTAAAGAACATAAGGGGCCTATATAACCAATATGACCAAAGAAAATCAAGATGGTTTTCTCTGTCTCTAGGTCAACTGGTCAGCAGTTAGATGCAGGCAAAACCAGATCATTAAGGAATGTGATACAGCGTGGTATACAGTCAAGAGGTCAGAAGTCAAAGGAAACATGGAACTTGTAGGATCATTGTAACTGCATTTTTCTATATTTTAATGAACACTGAAATGATAGTGAAATATATGAAAAGTATGCATAAGATGAAGTCTAGTATAATCACATATCAAAATAATTGTTATAATCATGTTAACCTTTTAAATTAATAAGTTGTATGTATGTGAAATCTTTTTTTGCACTGGAGATGTCCCTCTCTTGGTACACACCTCCCCCGGGAATGCTGGGGACTGTCTACTTTGATAAAAACCAGGCACAATGAGATCAGCTCACTTCGAAGAGGGGGGCACCATGCTGTCTTTGTTCAGAGAGTCAGAAGGGTTATTTTGATTTTAGCTTACATCACGAGGGCTGGTTCTTGGAGAAATATGATCATAAGGGGTGTGTATGCATGTAAGGGGAGGGGTTTGAATTGTGATGTATGGATTCTTTGTCTCTATAAAAGAGATAAGTCTTTTGTCTGGCTGGGTGTGACTCCTTTTGAGAGAACACTCTGTGGGAGATACTATTCTACATAGTAAAATAATTTCTTTTTCTTAAAAACCTAGGTCTTTGGTCTTTTTCTTCACCAGTTTAGGCCCCTTCCGCACAGGCAAAATAATGCGTTTTCAAACCACTTTCACAACTGTTGGCAAGTGGATTTTGCTATTCCGCACAGCTTCAAAGAGCACTGAAAGCAGTTTGAAAGTGCATTATTCTGCATGTGCGGAATTTATTTTTATTTATTTTATTTATTTTTAAAGCTTTTATACCGCCCCATCCCCGAAGCGCTCTGGGCGGTGTACAACAGGTAAAAGCAATAATACAAGGTAAGTAAAAACATTAAAAAAGCAGCAACAGTTAACAACAATTATCAGAGGAGTAAAAATATAAATGGGCCCAACATCTTAATTTTAAAATTCCCTCCCCACCCCCCAGGGGAGGCATGGTGGCCTCGTAGGATGACAATGACCCAGTTGTCCGGGTCAGGCAAGGGCCAAACAGGGAAGGGGGAATGAGCCTTAAAGTGAACTGGGTGGGGCTACAGAGGTTCTAGCATGACAATAGTGTGGTGTCCATCTCTTTTGCCCTCCTCACAGGTGGGACAGAGATGAGTACTTACTTACGAGAGCCAGCGTTGTGTAGTGGTTAATCTGGAGAACCGCGTTTGATTCCCCACTCTGCAACATGAGCTGTGGAGGCTTATCTGGTGAAGCAGATTAGCTTGTGCACTCCAACACATGCCAGCTGGGTGACCTTCTTCCGAACTCTCTCAGCCCCATCCACCTCACAGGGTGTTTGTTGGGGGGGAAGGGGAGAAGGGAAAGGAGACTGTAATTTCCTTTGAGTCTCCTTACAGGAGAGAAAGGGGGGACATAAATCAGTGGTGGGATCCAAAAATTTTAGTAACAGGTTCCCATGGTGGTGGGATTTAAACAGTGGTGTAGTGCCAATGGGGCTGGGCGGGGCATGATGGGGGCGTGGCCGGACATTTTGGGGGCGGGGCATTAATAATTTCTCTGTTACTGTAAAAAACTCTTACTGTAAAAAAAGTTCCTAAATTCCAGCTGGTATCTTTCTGTCCGTAACTTAAACTAATTATAGCAAGTCCTATCGTCTACCGCCAACAGAAACAACTACTTCTCCTCTAATTGACTGCCTGTCAAATACTTAATACTTTCAAATACTTAATTTTGTTTCTAGAAATCAAAAGAAGGATGCTTTCCTTAAACAAGGAACTTTACCATATTTCTAAAACATGTTTTTAAAACAGCCCAACAGGGAGAATTTTCCCGTTTTCTACCTTCGCTAACCAGCCACATAGGAAACAACAGGACTTTATGATTTTTGGACCTAATGGGATTTGTAACAGAAAAGCGGACCCAATTAGTAACCCCCTCTCGGCACACACAAATAATTAGTAACCCACTCTTGGGAACTGGTGAGAACCTGCTGGATCCCACCTCTGACATAAATCCAAACTCCTCTTCTTACTTGGATCTGGACCTTATGACCTCAGCACTTCTGACATAAAAACAGGTTTGGAAGTTGGAATATGTTGCCAACTCCAAGTAGGGAAATAGTTGAAGATTTTTGGGAAGAAGAGGACATTTCCTTCCGGGGAACTCTCCTGGGAAACTCATGTCTGTCATCTGGAAATCAGTTGTAGCTCCAGGAAATATTGAGATCTCACCTGAAAACTGACAATCCTATGGGTCAGTTTGCCCAACGAGAACTATAACTTTCCCCATTTGCATTGGCATTGATGATTTCTGACAATATTTTGACACTGTTTCCATGCAATAATTATCTGTTCGGTATGCTATCCGCAATCTTTTTTTCCCCCCAGGGGGGTGCTGAGTTTATTTATTTATTTGTATTGTTTGTATTGTTTGATTTGTAAGACGCCCTTCTCCCAAAGTAAAACATCAATAATGACATTAAAATACAATTAAATCCAGTAAAATGCTTAGTCAATAGTATGATAGCACCTATGAATCCCACTAAGGGAGAATAATAATACTATAAACTCACCCCAAACAAATTCTTTCATACTGGGAGAGGAAAGGAAAAAAAGGATTGGAAAAGGAGGGGAATGGGGAAAGTTTAAATTAGGGGGAATGAAGGTGCAGCAATGGCGTAGGAGGTTAAGAGCTAGTGTATCTAATCTGGAGGAACCGGGTTTGATTCCCAGCTCTGCCGCCTGAGCTGTGGAGGCTTATCTGGGGAATTCAGATTAGCCTATGCACTCCCACACACGCCAGCTGGGTGACCTTGGGCTAGTCACAGCTTCTCGGAGCTCTCTCAGCCCCACCTCCCTCACAGGGTGTTTGTTGTGAGGGGGGAAGGGCAAGGAGATTGTCAGCCCCTTTGAGTCTCCTGCAGGAGAGAAAGGGGGGATATAAATCCAAACTTTTCTTCCTCTTCTTCTTCTATAAACTCACCCCAAACAAATTCTTTCATACTGGGAGAGGAAAGGGGAAAAAAGGAATGGAAAAGGAGGGGAAAGGGGAAAGTTTAAATTAGGGGGAATGAAGGTGTTCTATTAAACGTTCCTCACCCTGGAAAACAAGATCAGTGTTTTTAGGGGTTTTTCCTCCTTTCCATAGAGGTTCAAAAAGGGGGTGAGGGTAGAAGGAGGGGAGACGAAACACATACGATCATTGCAGCAATGTGGTCAGTTCTGCCCCATATCAAGTTGTTCAAGTATAGGAGTTCCAACCTCTTGGAATTACAGCTCCAATCAAAAGAGAGGAAAGAAAGGGGTTGTTTCAGAGGGCAGATTCCATGACATCATCCTCCACTGAGCTCCCTCCTGTTCCCAAACCCTACTCAGGTCAACCTCCACCCTTCAAATCTCCCAGAATTCCCCAGTCTAGGGTTGCCAGCAACAACAGGTACATAAATTGCTTGCAAGTGGGTTTTGAATTCCGCACAGTAAAATCCAGCGGCAAAATGTATGTGTATGGCTAAAAGATTGGATTGATCTTTCAGAAACTAAGATGTTAAATATCGAAAGTTACGGCCTCAACCATGGATGGCACGAAAGATTATGGCCACCTAAAGATAAGAAGAGATATAGAACCTTTAATCAACACTATGTCAGAAGATCCCTAATAAAAGTTTCCAGATAGACATAGTTCGATTTCTTTTTACAGGAACCATATACCACATGGATATCAAGGTTAAAGCTTTAAATCAAAAGGTTGGTCAAAAGAAATAAAATGGTCACATATAAGGAATTGTGCCACTTTTGAAACAGAGAAATTAACTTTAAAAGATAGAGAAAATATAATAATTGAAGGCATATCATACATATGCAACTTAAGGACTATTTGCAGAGTGACAACAAAACTGTGGGGCTTCAAACCTTCGAAATTAGATGAAATTAAGGAAGTGGGAAGGAAAAATTAATTAGCAGAATCTATATATACTCTATTAGATTTAGAAACGAAGACCAATTATTAGAACATCCATGATACAATGGTCCAAAGATGTTGGAAGGAATATCGATCTTGTGATGATTGGGAATTAATATGGAAAAGAGCGCATACCTCTATAGTATGCACAGATGTTAAAGAAAACATCTATAAAGTAATCCATAGGTGGTATTTAACCCTGTAATTATCATGGACAATATTCTACCCAATAATCTGTTGAAAATGTGGGGATAAACAGGAACGCTATACAACTCCTAGTGGAACCGTAAAAGAACAAAAAGACTAGTGAAATACATAATCATCTCATGTGAGTAATAAAGGTACAATTTAAAAAATGGAACCGAAATGTAATTTGTTAGGGTCTATTTTAAAGATAAGGAATTTACAATGTTTACAAAATTGATTACTCACCTTATAACAGCTGCATCGCATAAGTTGATTTCATACGGGTATGGAACTACACATTCCAAATCCATGGAGGCGTGGTTTGAAAAATATATATGTTTCTATGGGATTTGGGAACGCATTTCACCTCTACATTTCTCATAGGAAGAAGAGGAGCAAAGAAGAAAGAACTGTATGGAAGCTGACTGGAAGAATATTCTGGCAACCCATACCAAGTAGATAAAATAGATAGAATAAATAGGATAAATATGAAGGAAATATAAGAAGAATTATAAGGTTATCGGGCCAAGTAAGTAGGTAGATTTACAAAAAAAAAAAGTAAGATATATGTTTGAATAATTTGGAAAGATAAACAAGTTTAATCTGCCAGAAAGATTCATTGAATGCAGACTTATATCATATTATTTCCACATTTGATTTCAGTGCAGATTACTCCAGTTAGGAGAGAAGCTCCTTGATTGGGGAAGTAATTATAAAATGAAATCTCAAGTAAGGGAAATGCAATTTAACTGTTTGAGATAAAACAAGGAGACTCAAAATACGAATGTATAACCTGTATAAATCTTTTAGCATTCTTTTCAATAAAGCAAAATTAAAAAAAAAAAGAAAGTGGGACGAAGTTCCTTATTCCTGCATGTGTGAGCTGGTCTTAAGCTTGGTGCAATTTTGGATGGGGAGATCACCAAGAAAGTCTCCAGGGCTGCTAAGCATAGAGGTAGGGCAGTGTACAGAAGAAGAAGAAGAAGAAGAAGAAGGAAGAAGAAGAAGAAGAGAAGAGAAGGAAAGAAGAAGAAGAAGAAGAAGAAGAAGAAGAAGAAGTAAGAGAGAGAAGGAGAGAAGAAGAAGGGGAGGGAGGGAGGAGGAGGAGGAGGGAGGAGGAGTTTGGATTTGATCATCCTCCTCTCCTGTAGGGAGACTCCAAAGGGGCATTACAATCTCCTTGCCACTTCCCCCTACACAACAAACACTCCTGTGGGAGGTAGAGTGGGAGCTGAGGAGAGCTCCGAGAAGCTGTGGGACTAGCCCAAGGTCACCTAGAAGCTAGGCGTGTGTGTGGGAGTGCATACAGAGCTGAATCTGAATTCCCAGATAAGCCTCCCCACAGCCTCAGGCGGCTGAGCTGCTTTGGGAATCAAACCCGGTTCCTCCAAGATTAGATACATGAATATATCTTAAACCTCCTACGCCTACCTCAAGCGTGAGGAAGAAGAAGAAGAGGAGGAGGAGGAGGTTTGGATTTATACACCATCTTTCTCTTCTGTAAGGAGACTCAAGGTGGCTTCCCTTCTTCTCCCCACAAGTTCCTTTCCCTCCCTCTCCCCACAACAGACACCTTGTGAGGTAGGTGGGGCTGAGAGAGATCAGAGAGAACTGTGACTAGCCGAAGGTCATCTAACAGGAATGTAGGCGTGAGAAAACATATCTGGCTTACCAGATAAGCCTCCGCCACTCAAGCAGAGGAGTGGGGAATCAAACCCACTCCTCCAGATTAGAATCCGCCTGCTTTTAACCACACTGGAAGGCTCATTCCGCACTTGCAGAATAATGCACTTTCAAACTGCTTTCAGTGCTCTTTGAAGCTGTGCGGAATGGCAAAATCCACTTGCAAACAGTTGTGAAAGTGGTTTGAAAAAGCATTATTTCACGTGTGCGGAAGGGGCCGAAGATAGGGCAGAAGAACAAACGTATATACGTTCAGATGCAACCAGATGCTCTCCCTCGCCACTTGCTCCCAGTCTTATCCACCGGAAGGACACAACAGCAGCAAATGAAAAAAAAAACGAACAAAAGCGTGGAAAGGAGTCTGAGGCCCCCTCCCCCCCTGCAGCAACTTTCACAACAAAAAATTAAAAACCACCAAAACAGTAATTTCTTTTGTGCCCACATCTCCCGTGTGGGTGGGCGCACCTCGCTGAGTAGAGGTTTAAGCATAGAAATTGGCAACAATTAGTAATCTGGGTGCTTGGCGGCCCGACCGGATTTGCATATGAAAGCCCCGGCAACTCCTGTGTAGGGGAAAGTGACTAGCGAGGAGGTGCTCTTTGTGTGTTTATGGAAAACAGGCCGCTAAAGAGTGACAAGCAGTTGGGAAAGCAAAGGGGTGGGATGAAGGGGGGGAGACATGGGGGGGAAGAAAGAGAGAGCTGGAGATGGAAATCTGGCAGCTTTTGACAGGCGTGCATAATTCTTCCTGGAGGGTAGAGTCACCTAGGGGAACAAAGTGAGCGAGACCATTAAACCTCCAGAGTTTTGCAGGATGTCTCTGAACACGGAGAAGTTTACAAGGAACAGAGGGAGGCAACGGAATACAAAATGAAGGCTCTGTCCTATGGTTTCGGCTGGCGCACGGCTTAGGCCTCATTGCCCCGGGCGGAGAAAGGAGACCACTCTTCGGAGCGATGCTAGGCCGTTTGAAAGTGCCAGGATTCCACGGCTCAGAAATATCTTATTTTTTTTTTTAAAAAAATGTGGTTCTTTATAACAAAAGAGACACTTTACGAAAGAGACATTCTTCGTGGCGTAGAGATGGATTGAGAGAGAAGGCAGAATAGCAAACACGCGTCTGCCACTGGGGATATAGCCATCACTGTGTACTGCCTCTTATACGGTGGCCATATTCCGTGTGGGACTGGGATATTTCCTCTCATGACTCATCCATGCCCTACAATGAGAGACTTAGGGAGCTGTGGATGTTTGGTCTGGATGTTACCACCAGGAAAATAGGAAAAATATTTTCCTGAGCTTGTCACCAAACTACACTGGCTAAGGATCAGAGCAAAGAGACCAGTGTTGTCCAAAAGCTTCCACAAGTCCTGGAAAGAACATGTATATACAAATGTGCTGATATTTCACATGGTTTCCTTCTTGCCTTTGTCCCTTTTAAGGTTTAATGTAAGCCCCTCAGTGTTGGATTTATTATTTGCCAGATGTTTAGGATTATACTTTAGCTAGGTTCTCCAGTTGATTTAAGGTTTTGTTACTGTTAATTTAGGATACTCTTGCTTATATGTTTATATGGGCTTGTACTGTATTGGAGGTTCTTTGTTATAAGGTTGAGGGATCCTATAGAGTTACTTTAAGTGATAGACAAGAAGAGAAATGGATTAGAAATATTCTTCTTACTTTATTGTATTAATAGAAGAAGCCTCTTAGGATTTTAGTAGTTCTATTTTAGCTAGGTTACAAGGAAGTAGATCAGAAAATGCAAAGTAAGGACAACTCCTTCTTACAATCTGATAAATTTGTCAACCTCAACAAACTTACAAGGAGTGCCTTGGCCGTTTGGAGGACATCACCCTACTTCCCATTGGACTATTTGAATTTTCACTTCTAGGATCTCAAGACCCATTGGACTATTGAAGTTTCCACTTCTAGGATCTCAAGATTCATTGGCAGCCTTTTCTTCTGGGACTTAATCCCATCAGCAAAAACAAAAGACTGTCTTCCTCCTCTTTGTTTTAGATTGTCTGTATTATCTATCTACCTATCTACCTATCTACCTATCTACCTACCTATCTACCTACCTACCTGCCTACCTGCCTACCTACCTGCCTGCCTACCTGTCTGTCTGTCTGTCTGTCTGTCTGTCTGTCTGTCTGTCTGTCTGTCTGTCTGTCTGTCTGTCTGTCTGTCTATCTATCTATCTATCTATCTATCTATCTATCTATCTATCTATCTATCTATCTATCTAATAATCTACCTACCTGCCTGCCTGCCTGCCTGCCTGCCTGTCTGTTTGTCTGTCTGTCTGTCTGTTTGTTTATGGGTTAGATTTGTAGACTGCCCCATCCCCAAGGGGCTCTGGGCGGCGCACAACAACATCAATATATATACAGTTTATAACAAAATAAACAATTATTACATGTACTAAAATCCATTAAAACCATTAAAACAGCGGTCAATACCATAATAACAGGCATCCCATAACCAAATTTATTAAAAAGCCTCCCCAAAAAGGAGGGAACAGCTGGACTCCTCCTCAGGAGGGTAACGTAGATGTAAACAAAAAGAATGGTAAAAGTAAGTGAGTAAAGGTCAGTGAGTAAACATCATAGAACATGCCCCAACTCACAAATCTGAACACAGCAATGGCCCACTGGTCCACTGAAAATGTGTTATTTTCTGCCCCCCCATGTGAATAAATGGATGGAACCCAGGGACATTTGGCCCCATATGTTCCCCTGGGTGGTATCCCCTGCTTGCATGTACCTGCCTGGGCACTAGGGTCACGGGCAGTGGTGGGATCCAAAAATTTTAGTAACAGGTTCCCAGGGTGGTGGGATTCAAACTGTGGTGTAAAGCGCCAATGGGGCTGGACGGGGCACGATGGGGGCGTGGCCGGGCATTCCGGGGGCAGGGCATTCCTGGGTGGGGCTGTGGCAAGGACGCAGTCGCTGCTCCGGTCCTCGGGTGGGAAATAAATGCACTTAGGCACAGGCTGCCACGTCCTGCTAGACTGCTTCCAGTTCTGCGCGCTACTGCTGAGAGGAGGGGCATAACTAAGGCAAAAATCATGTGGCAAAATCACCAATTAGTAACCCCCTCTCGGCACACACAGATAATTAGTAACCTACTCTCAGGAACCTGTGAGAACCTGCTGGATCCGACCTCTGGTCACAGGGGAAGGGTCTCTTTGTGGTACCCCCCCCTTGCTGAGATGCAGGGGTGTGTGGGCATGTGGGAGGACTTTTTCTGCGATTTCCCCCAGACGTTGAAACAATCTCCCTGAGAGGTTTGGCAGGTGCTTACCCTTATGGGTTTAGGTGACTTGGGTATTTGGTAGGTCTTCCTGGATGCCTCCTCTATGATGCTGATGGTTGTGGGGGTGGGAGTAGAAATGGTGTTGTAGCATTTTAATGGGGATGTTTTAATAGGGATGTTTTTATTGGGGATGTTTTATTATTATTATTATTATTATTATTATTATTATTATTATTATTATTATTATTATTATTATTATTATTATTATTATTATTATTATTATTATTTATTAAACTTGCTATACCACCCTATCCCCGGAGGGCTCAGGGCGGTGAACAACATAAAGTCATACAAAAAACATAAAAATCTTAAAACAGGTACATCCTACAATAGGGCCCGCGAGACCCATATACCACCCTCTTCCAAAAATGAGGAGGGGTCCCAATGATGTTAGGGGACCATGTTTTAGCCATGTATGTTATAGTGCTTTATCGGGGGAGGTTTTAATGTTGCAACCAACTAGAGATCTTGCATATAGACTATATACATGTTAAAAATAAATAAATAGAACAAGAATCCCAAATTGAGGCTTAGCCCTTTTGAACAATAAGAACATAAGAACTAGCCTGCTGGATCAGACCAGCGTCCATCTAGTCCAGCTCTCTGCTACTCGCAGTGGCCCACCAGGTTCCTTTGGGAGCTCACATGCAGGATATGAAAGCAATGGCCTTCTGCGGCTGTTGCTCCCGAGCACCTGGACTGTTAAGGCATTTGCAATCTCAGATCAAAGAGGATCAAGATTGGTAGCCATAAAATCCAACTTCTCCTCCATCAATCTGTCCAAGCCCCTTTTAAAGCTATCCAGGCTAGTGGCCATCACCACCTCCTGTGGCAGCATATTCCAAACACCAATCACACGTTGCGTGAAGAAGTGTTTCCTTTTATTATTTATTTATTTTTATTTATACTTTAGGCTTATATACCGCCCCGTCCCCGGAGGGCTCTGGGCGATTATTACAGCATATAATAAATACAGTCATAAAACCAGTATAATCGAGCTCAAAACTTTATAAAACGACAGCGAGAGACTAAACTAAACAGTAGCATTTAGTACGAAGCATAAATACCACGTAAGGTGAAGCCGATAACCCTAATATCAAATTCTTCTCCTAAGGGAGGAACGGCAGGTCTCGCAGATGTTATAGGCCCAGATGGAAGAGCCAAAGCATTAGTCCTAATTCTTCCCCCCAGCATAAGAACAATGGCATATATGGAGTAGCTATTGTTACGTATATACTTTTATATTTTGATATATTTTAAAATTGTCTTTATATGTAATGAGGCTCAATTGGACCTACGAAGTGGGGGAGGGGGGGCAGGAGTGGGGATGAAATGGTTGAATTCTTTTAAGTTGCCATCTATTTTTTGTACACTATTAATCTACTGTTTCAAAGTGTTGGGGGCATTTTATAGTTTTAATGTTTAATGTTAATACTGGATTTAAATGTTATCTTGTGTTTTAAATGCTATCTCCCCCCCTGAACCCTCTGGGATAGGGTGGGATAAAAGTGTGATAACATAAATAAATAAGTACTTTTGCTGTTGTTAATGCCATTAACGGTTTCTGATGCTGATAGCTAGAGGGCAGCTACTGATCTCTGCGAAAACCATTACCTTAACTAAGTCCACTGAAGTTTAAAGTCTTCCTTTTCTCCTTCTGGACAGAGTTTTCGCCATCCTAGGAAATCTAACCGTGACCTAATCTCCAGCCAACAGATTTCTTGTACGTAGCAGGCGAACCAGAACTACTGGAGACCGAACAAATCTGCAATACTTTGAACCTTTCTTCCCTTTTGCTAATGCTTTATGCGGTCCGTTGCAAAAGGGTGGAACAATGACTTCAAAAACAGATACACGGAGATGTTCATGTCCCCAATTAGGATAACATCAGTTTGCATAGCCCTGCTGTTATCAGCCAAAGACAGGAATGTCAACATCAGAGAGATGCGGTTGAAAGAAAATGTGCAATCAATTGTTCGAGGGTAAATTGTAAGAGACTGGGCCGCACTCGTTTATCTCTCCAAATGTCTATCATTTCAGTCATCTGTCAAAACAAAGTTTACACCTCTGATCTGCCACTGATGTCCGTGGAATTAACTTTTCACTAATCATAAAGATAATAATTTGAATGTATATAGTATTCTAGATGGTTCAAATCACTTTCCGTTCCATGAGGGTTATAATGACCTGTAAAGTAGATCAGTATTATCACCATATCTCAGATGGGACGCACAGGCTAAGAGGAGAGAAAGAATCGGGTCCAGAAGATCCTTTGAAGACCAACATGATTTCCAGGACAAAGACTTTTGAGAGTCAAAGTTCAATGCAGTACAACAACCTTTATTAGGCATATTAAAATGGGCTCCAGAGCATTACAGACATTTCTGAAGTACAAATCAAAAGTACATTCAAAACGCAGACAGATAAAATGTATAATGGACGTTACTTAGAAAACATTGGACATTACTTAGAAAATTCTGTCACTTGTAAAAGAAATTTTGCTACTTTTTCCAAGAGCACGGCCTCTGTGTTATTTAACAAAAGCTCCACAACAGAGTTGTCAGAGTCTCTTTCAGATTTGTCTAAGACCCGCCCAGGAGAGAAATTCCTAATACCCACATATCTTGGACAGTCAAGTATAATGTGAGCAAGAGTCTCCACTTGGACAGGCCCAGTGTGGACAGGCCCGATTCTGCAGAGGGATAGATAGGTAGTGACCCTTTGTAATGGCCGATGGAAAAGTATTGCATCTGGCCCTTGTAACAATCCATCTCTGTTGGGGAGTCAAAGTTCTCCTTATCAGATGTCCTTATCAAAGCTAATACCAGAGGTCCCCAATATAGTGCTCATGGGTGCCATGGGACCTACCAAGAACTTCCTGGCATCCACCAAATGTTTTTAGAAACTGGTATGTACCACATTGCTTAGTTCACACTTGGAGTACTGTGTGCAGTTCCGGAGACCTCCCTTCAAAAAGGATTTTGGCAGAATGGAACAGGTGCAGACGAGAATAACGAGGACGATCGGGGGCCTGAGGACCAAGTCCTCGATGGAAAGGCCCTGAGCTAGATGGCCCTGGGGGTCCCTTCTAACTCTATCTTTCTATGATTTTAATGACTGCTGTCCAATCACCAGTGCAGTGTAGTGGTTAAGAGCATCTGGAAAACTGGATTTGATTCCACACTCCGCCACATCATAAGAACATAAGAACATAAGAACTAGCCTGCTGGATCAGACCAGAGTCCATCTAGTCCAGCAGTCTGCTACTTGCAGGGGCCCACCAGGTGCCTTTGGGAGCTCACGTGCAGGATGTGAAAGCAATGGCCTTCTGCTGCTGCTGCTGCTCCCAAGCACCTGGTCTGCTAAGGCATTTGCAATCTCAGATCAAGGAGGATCAAGATTGGGAGCCATAGATCGACTTCTCCTCCATCAATCTGTCCAAGCCCTTTTTAAAGCCCTATCCAGTGGCAGATTCTTATCTGGTGAAGTGGATTTGTTTCCCAGCTCCTGCACATGAATCCTTTTAGGTGACCTTGGGCTACTCACAGTTTTTTGGAACTCTCTCAGTCCCACCTGTCTCTCCTTCTCCTTCTTCACCATGGATCCTGCTAGGATAAAGGTGACTGTTACTGAATAGGTTCTCCATGCCAACAAAAAAGTGGTGCTTCTCAAACTCTTCCAAAGAACCTTGGTTAAAGGCCTAGAGAAAAGTCAGTATTAGCTCAATGCGCTGGGGAAAATATGCTTTGAGAAAGAGAATCACTGGAAATAGGCTGACCAGATGTCCCGCTTTTGGCGGGACAGTCCCGCCTTCACACAATTTGTCCCGTGTCCCGCGGGTTATTTCCATTGTCCCGATTTTTGGGAGGCTGCCGCATTGCTTTCTGGGGTGCAAGGCAGTGACAGTGTGGGAAATGGCAGCACCCCAGAAGGCAGTGCGCTCCTGTGGCTGCGAGCACATGCACGCATGCTTGCGCCCACGGCCACCTACCCCCGTCCCGGTTCACAAAGGTGACCATCTGGTCACCTTACTAGAAAACACACCACTGGGCACCATGGTGCCCAAGAAACCTATGTTGGGGGTCACTGTGCTAGGGAAAGGCCCACAGAGGCACGAGTGCCTTTCACATTGGCAACATGAATTATAATGAGGTCATCTAACCTGTTCTCAGCACCTGGCCTGATCAATAAGGTGGTAGACCAAGAAAAATGGGTCCTCTAGGGTGCCTGGCAGTGACACTGGGCGCCCTGACATCACCTGGGAGGAGGGCCGGGCAGCCTATTTAAGGCTAGGCCCGGCTTAGCCTCCTCCCCATTTGCTGGAGCACGCGAGTCTCCCCCCCTCCCCTCCCTGTTTTTTGGTATTTGTTAATTCATGTTTGTTTTGTTAAGGGTTGGTGGATTGCGCATGGGGGACTGATCTTTAGTTTGGGGCCAGCGGGTGAAATACCCGCTTTATTGGAACCTCCTCATGAGGTTTGGGGTGGAGCAGGCCAAGGGGTAACCTGCCCAGACGTGGGCTTCTATGGCTTGTGCCCCTGGCAGCAGTAGAGTCTTCAGGAAGTGGCAACCGCCCATCTGGAATCTCACAGCTGCTCCAGTGTGCGTTCATTTTTCATCAGCAGGTGGGCTGTAGAAAAATTTAGGTGTCTGGGGGACAGCACTCGGGCTGCCCAGCATACAGGTCAGACCCCCATGCTGTGCCGTACGCTTTGTTTGGGCATCTTAGTTGATAGTTCCATGGGAATGTCAACTCAATGCATGGCAGCTGTGAAAAAGGCAAACTCTATGCTGATGATAATTAGGAAAGGAGTTGATAATAAAACTGCAAGGATTGTCATGCCCTTATATAAAGCCGTGGTGCGACCGCACTTGGAGTACTGTGTTCAGTTCTGGTCGCCACATCTCAAAAAGGATATCGAAGAGATAGAAAAAGTGCAGAGAAGGGCAACGAGGATGATTGAAGGATTGGAGCACCTTCCTTATGAGGAGAGGCTGCAGTGTTTGGGACTCTTTAGTTTGGAGAGGAGATGGCTGAGGGGGGATATGATTGAAGTCTATAAAATTATGCATGGGGTAGAAAATGTTGACAGAGAGAAATTTTTCTCTCTTTCTCACAATACTAGAACCAGGGGGCATTCATTGAAAATGCTGGGGGGAAGAATTAGGACTAATAAAAGGAAACACTTCTTCACGCAACGTGTGATTGGTGTTTGGAATATGCTGCCACAGGAGGTGGTGATGGCCACTAACCTGGATAGCTTTAAAAAGGTCTTGGACAGATTGATGGAGGAGAAGTCGATCTATGGCTACCAATCTTGATCTGCCTTGATCTCAGATTGCAAATGCCTTAGCAGACCAGGTGCTCGGGAGCAGCAGCAGCAGAAGGCCATTGCTTTCATCTCCTGCACGTGAGCTCCCAAAGGCACCTGGTGGGCCACTGAGAGTAGCAGAGAGCTGGACTAGATGGACTCTGGTCTGATCCAGCAGGCTAGTTTTTATGTTCTTATGTTCTTATGTTTGCCTTGAACCAATTTTTGTTAAATAAAATGGCTATGGCCAACGTTTTACCGCACAAGAAAGCATGTTTTACTCAATTTATTGCAAGTTTAGGAGGGTTCTTAGCTACTTCCCTCAGGCAGCAAAAATACCTTTTTTACGTAGAGGTACCTCCTTCTGACATGACACAAGGGAATACAAACTTTCCTGCCTGCTCATTGGCCATTTGTGACCTTTTCGGCAAGAAGGAAACAGGAGATCTGACCTCGATGCAGAGAGACGAGTGGTGTGGAGGGTTGATACACTGGAAAAAAATCTCATCATGAGAACAGAGCCAGAAAACTCCTGCGGTAAGCTAGAATTTCCTTCAGCCTGTCTCCCATTCCACACCACTGCTATCTCTTTAAATGCATTCTTTCCTAAATTATCTTGTAATTGGGAAATGCTGACTTTTTTTTTTGTGCTTAACTTCAGTGTAAGTTCTTTCCTGATGCATAATTCATTTTCACTTTGTTCCTGGTGCTGCGTGTGCAATTGAATTTTTTGGCAGCCAAGTACAGCAGAAGAAGAAATCAACAACCCTGTAAAGGGACGAGAATGAAATCAGAGTGGACGGCTCGGAGGAAGAAATATTAAGGATGTCACAATATTTTGTACTCAATCCCGAGAAGGGGAAAGGAGGGGATTCTCTGATGGTTGGCCTAATAGGAGCAGATGACATTTAGAGGAGGGAATTATCTATTGCTGATGTCATACCGAGGTTGCACTTAATTGCTTTTCACATCACATATGCTGATGTCTTCTGAACATCCCCGAGCTTTGAGTTTTTCTTCTCCTGTAAAGGAATATCAGCAAGATCTACAGACTCACTTTTTTCCCCATTGACAGACCTCCTCAACTTTCAGACCAAACAGTGAGCTGTATCTCCACAACTAGTGTGACAGAGCCTGCCCCCCCACCCGCCCTTCCTGGACTTTTCAGGGAAAGCCCTTCTGTGCTCTATTTCTGTTTTGTTGTTCACCGCCATGAGCCCTTCAGGGGAGGGTGGTATATAAGTTTAACCAAGAAATAAATATAAATAAATAAACATTCACAGTCATGTGCACAAGATGATAAGTCGAGCGATGCCGGGTCAGACCAAAGGCCCATCAGGTCCCGCGTTTGTTCACACCGTGGTTGACCAGCTGCCTCCAGGAAGCCCACGTGCAGGATAATTAGAACAGAGTTCTCCCACCAGTACTCCCCAGAAATGGATCTAAAGAGGCCTGCTGCTATCTCTGGTACTGGAGGAACTGGATATCTACCACGGAAAACAAGAGGTTTGCCAGCCTCCAGGTGGTAGCTGAAGATCTCCCGCTATTACAATGCATCTCCAGGTGACACAACTGTCAGAACGTGTGTTTAGATGAGCAAAATCTAAATGACAGCCGGACCCTCCTTCTAGCAGGTGCCGTGAGCATAATTAGGACTGAGTGCACAACATGTACTGTGTGCAAAACCTGATAAGGTGAGGGCACCTGATTGGTACCACATATGTATATAGATAGCACAGACAACAGAGTGATGTGTGCCTGAAAACACCTGTGTTCTGGCGAAGCACTTTGTCAGTAGATAGCAATAAATAGAACTGCACTGGTGACTGTGTGTCTGTCAGTTCTTGTCTACATTGCATCCTGCAAGGTGGTCTACTCCGAGTAAATCCGCTGCTTCAACAACAACTCAGGAGAAAATGGCCACTGAAGTCCATCCCCTTCTTAAACCCCACCCGCTTTAGGCTCCATCCTCAAAACCCTCCGGTATTTCCCAATCCAGACCAGCCGGTCCCCGATTGTTTTCTTGGAAGAACTTCTACTCATCTAAACCTCAGGCGTCCGCCCCAAAATTAAAACAGCCAAGCAGCCAGGATAGTTCAATCGGAAATAGTTTTATATCCCACTATTATATGTAGGAGCAAAACCTGTATTGACCACAGTGGAATTTTAACCAGGGGCATACTGCCTTGGGGAACATATGGGGACAAATGTCTCTGGGCTGCAGCCATTTAGTCATGTGGGGGTGGAAAATCACACCCACACCCCTCCTCTTTCCCCCCTGGGTCCATACACTGCCTTCAAGACCTGCTCAAAAAATGTTTGGTCGTGGTGGGGGCGGGTGGCTGCCCATACGGGAAAGGGGGTGGCAAAAAACTCAGATTTTGCACCGGGCTACATTTTCCCTAGATCAGTGGTGGTGGACCTTTGACACTCCTGATGGTATGTGTAGGGGTGCGTTAGCAAGCCCAGTAGAGCCTCAAAAAGTACACAGGAATACCAGCGCCATCTGTCCCCTCCTGGGCTCACACGCACACCCATCATGAGACCCCTCTGACTCATGGGTCACAAGATGCCCCAGACACGGGTCACAAGACCCCCGAATGTGGATTTGACCCAGACAGGAACGTTTCCTCCCGCACGTACGCAGCCCCCAATGAGTCATGAATTGCACAACTTTCTCCCACTCTCCCGCCTTCCCAAACCCTTAATAAAAGGTGCCAGGGACCCCAGCTCGGCAGATTAGCCAGATCCACGGATCACGCTAGATCGCCACTGGCTTCTCTCCACCGGATCCTGATATCGCTGCGTCTCGTCTCTTCATTCCGTCGTCCATAATGACTTCAGGTGTGACTACAATTCCCATCAGCCCCTGCCAGCATGGCCAATTGGCCAAGCTGGCAGGGGCTGATGGAAATTGTAGTCCATACCATCTGGTGTGCCAAAGGTTCACCACACGGCCCTAGATACACCTCTGATTCTAACCCTCCCTTTTGGGGACTCTTCCTCCTGTTATATTCCCCTCCCCCCCCCTAAAAATGCTTTGATGAACCAAAGCACCAGGCAGTCGTCAACTGAGTGATTTCTTCAGATGTGCAACTTTTTTGCTTGTTGTTCCTTCGGTTGCTTAGTGAGTGAAGTTCGCTGATTGCTCTGGCAGCATCACGGAGTGACGCTGAGAGCCCAGCAGGGTTGACAAAAGGGTTCACCGGCAGGAGAGGATGATCTAATCCTTTTTCCCCCTTCTTTTTTTTTGTGCTCACCCTTTTCTTATTAGGGAAAAAATCCTCATTAGCTAATTGTTTTTCTTTGCAAGGGGTTAGTGCGAGTTCTTGGAGCAGGTCTGCTTGGGAACGGCTTCCAATCTGGCATTCGTGCAACTTCGGATACTGGTAACAGTTCGGACATTTTCGGGAGGGTCGTTTTGAAGGGTCGTTTTGAAGCAGCCCCCGATGCTGACCGTAATGTCTCCATCTCCAAAAGGGGCCAAGTGGCAGAAAATACATAATTTCTTGATTTGGCAGCCTTTTTGCTTTCAGGCTTAGTTCACGCTGTAAAATCAAAAGGGTTTTGCTCCCGCACAACTTATGTATTTATCTTATTTATTTATACTTTCAATTTATTTTATTTATTTATACTTTCAATTTTGAGGGGGGATATGATTGAAGTCTATAAAATTATGCATGGGGTAGAAAATGTCGACAGAGAGAAATTTCTCTCTCTTCCTCACAATACTAGAACCAGGGGGCATTCATTGAAAATGCTGGGGGGGGGGGAGAGAATTAGGACTAATAAAAGGAAACACTTCTTCATGCAACGTGTGATTGGTGTTTGGAATATGCTGCCACAGGAGGTGGTGATGGCCACTAACCTGGATAGCTTTAAAAGGGGCTTGGACAGATTTATGGAGGAGATAGTCGATCTGTGGCTACCAATCTTGATCCTCCTTGATCTGAGACTGCAAATGCCTTAGCAGACCAGGTGCTCAGGAGCAGCAGCAGCAGAAGGCCCTTGCTTTCACATCTTGCACGTGAGCTCCCAAAGGCACCTGGTGGGCCACTGCGAGTAGCAGAGTGCTGGACTAGATGGACTCTAGTCTGATCCAGTAGGCTAGTTCTTATGTTCTTATGTTCTGATAGGCCGCCCTCCCCAAAGGGAGTGACTATGGAATCTATGCTGCCGTGTATTCTTTCCCATTCTCTGAGAATAGCCAGCAGGGCCAGAGTAAGTTTGTGGTGTGGTTGAGAAACTGCAGAGACTCACCTCCTGGAAGGTAGTGCACTTCCGTACAGGCAGAATAATGCGCTTTCAATTCACTTTCACACTTGTTTGCAAGTGGATTTTTCTATTTCCCACAGTAAAATCCAGCTACAAAGTGCACTGAAAGTGGATTGAAAGTGCATTATTCTGCATGTGCAGAAGGGGCCATAGAGAGGGTGGCCAAGTTCTTGATTAGGGTGGGGAACCCACTAAACTCACATGGCCTTCCACCATTCCAAGACAGGGAAATTTAAAAAGGGAAAAAAACTCTTCCAGGTAGCACAAGCTCAAGGTTGTCGTTTTCGGGGAAAACCTGGAAGTGATGGTGGTCGAACTATGGTTTTACTATAGGGTTTCTGGCAACTTCTAGACCTACCATCACTGCTTCTGCTTTTTCTATAGAAGTGACATCATCATACCTATAAAACTACCTTCTCATCACAGCCTAATCCACCCCCCAAATGAAACAACTACTTTCCTATTCCCAGTGGGATATTTATCTGAAAGGAGTGATAGAAAGAGATTGCAAGAGAATTGTGTTCTCCTGCATTCTTTCAACTCTTCTAATCCGGAGAACTGGATTTGATTCCCCACTCCTCCACTTGAGTGGCAGAGGTTTATCAGGTGAACCAAATGTGTTTCCACACTCCTACATTCCTGCTGGGTGACCTTGGACAAGTCTCAGTTCTTTGGAACTCTCTCAGCCCCACCTACCTCACAAGGTGTCTGTTGTGGGGAGAAGAGGGGAAAGAAGTTTTTTTAAGCCAGCTTGAAAAAAAGGTGTGCTATAAATCCAATCTCCTCCTCCTCCTCCTCCTCCTCCTCCTTCTCCTTCTCCTTCTCCTTCTCCTTCTCCTTCTCCTTCTCCTTCTTCTATTCTATCAACCTCCAGTCAATAAATGAATAAAATGAATAATCAGGCCTATTGAAAACTTGCATGCTGGGGAATCTAACATCTAGAACCCTCCCTCCCTCCCTCCCTCCCTCCCTCCCTTCCTTCCTTCCGAGGAGATTCAAGGCAAATTATACAGTATGTGTATGTGTGGAATGCCATCCAGCCATAGTCCCCAGCAAAGAGCTTTCAAGGTAAGTGAAAAGCAAAGGTGGTTTGCCATTGCCTTTTGAAATTGGGTAGCCATATCTTAAATGATTTTTAAAAAAAATATTTTTGCAGTAGATTCTCCAAGCTCTTGGCCCTCTACGAGGAGCCCTCCTCCCCGCTCTCCTAAAAGAAGTTAGGGGCTCTTTGGAGTTCCAAACCAAATCAAGATGTGCATCAGGATAGTTCACATAGAAGCAACTGTACGCACTTACACAGGGAGAGCCTTCTTTGAAAACTCTCCGTTTATTTTTCCTCCCTTCCCCATGCATCTTGTAATTTTAAAAACGTCTGCATTCATTTCCTGGAATTATAGGGAGGAGTTTAATAGGCACGGGGGGGGGGGGGGGGGCAGCAATTACAACCATCCCTCAAGCCAAGCAGAAAATAAGTTCTTTCCTTACTTCCGTGTTCACAATCTGATAATTAAGTCTTTCCCTCTGAAGAACCTGGGAACTATTCTACAACGTTAAGAACCATCGAAGACCATCGGCCTTATCTGTGGCCCATTTAATATCAGTTATGTCTGGGGCTTATGAATGAACCCGATATTTCAAACGTGGTGTCTCCGCAAAGGCAGAAAATTAAACCGTAGAGCACGTGCGGATCTTTCAAAATAAAAACCCTGCGGCTTTTTTTGGGAAACCGGATCAAAAAAAGCCCGTTCTCGGCACTCAAGCGACATATCCGTGGAACTAGTACCTGAGAACTTTGAAACCCTTAAGCTCCGAGTTGCTTTTACCACTGTCAACTTTGTATCCTGTGTACTTAACTTATTTCTAAACTTCATCCCTGTCTGGTATCCCCCAAAGATCGGGAGGATAAAGATGCCCAGAGAAGAATTACTAAGGCTGTACAAAAAAAGAAAGAGGGGAAAGGAAGTTCTTTAGCGACTTTTTTCTCCTGCTTTCTGGATTTCGGTCATGTCTTTATGAATCTTGACAAGTCTTAAGGAGAGCGTCTCCTGTGTCTCTAATCTCTGAAGGCCTTGCGGGGGGGGGGGACTCCTTGACCTTCTTGAATGCTAGTTTTCAAGAACTAGAAGCTCTTGTTCGTGAATGTATTTTGCTTTCAGATGGCTGGTTTGTTTGTTTTGCCTGTGGGTTCTTCAGCGGTTTCCCCCCTTTTTTTGTTTTGTCTCATTTGCTACTGTTAGCCTGAGATCAAAGTGGCATTTGTCCTTCTTTGAATGAGATACAGCTGCAGCTGCTCAGAAAAGAGGCTTAGGAAAATGCACCTTCTTTTGTTGTCAAGAGGGAAGAGTCAGGAAGCAGGAGTGGGTCATAAATGCATTTAGCCCACTTCTAGGTCCTTATCTACCCGCCTACTTCATGTTGTGGAAACCTATGTTAATTAGAATGTTTTCTGCCCACACGAATGTTCACTGGTGTTGAGAATAGTGTTGAATAATCCCTCTCCTTCCACAGAAAAGCATCAAAAACTAGTGCGGTTCTATATATATTAAGTTGGCTCCTCCTAGGTTTTCCGTTGAAACAATAGGAAGGAGAAATCAGTTTTGACCCCACAACAAGCGTTATCAGGTATTTGGGGACTAACATAAACAATTGTGGATGCAGTGAAGAAGAAGAAGAAGAAGAAGAAGAAGAAGAAGAAGAAGAAGAAGAAGAAGAAGAAGAAGAAGAAGAAGAAGAAGAAGAAGAAGAAGAAGAAGAAGAAGAAGAAGAAGAAGAAGAAGAAGAAGAAGAAGAAGAAGAAGAAGAAGAAGAAGAAGAAGAAGAAGAAGAAGAAGAAGAAGAAGAAGAAGAAGAAGAAGAAGAAGAAGAAGAAGAAGAAGAAGAGGTGTTATCGGAGTTAAATAATTTCTTTGAAACATTTTCAAATTATGTTCTCTGATGTCTGTATTGGGAGAAAGTTTGTAAATGCTTCGCCAAAATGTCTCCCAATCCTGAAATGTTATTACTTCCTCGTTATTTTGGCCCCATTTGACCATACGTGGTTTGACAATTTCCCTCTCTGTTTTATGTTCTAGCAATAGTCTATATCAAGGGTCTTCAAACTATGGCCCTCCAGATGTTCATGGACTACAATTTCCATCAGCCCCTGCCAGCATGGCCAAGTGGTAGGGCTCATGGGAATTGTAATCTATGAACATCTGGAAGGCCGTAGTTTGAAGACCCCTGGTCTATATAAATTGCTTATAAGTTTCTGTTCTTTACCTTGTAGTAGTTTATCCAGGTTTGTTTGATCTGTGTTAATACCCCAAATTTTTTCGTCTGATTTCCAACAGCTTTTGAGTTGTTCATATGTGTACCAATGGCATGGTTGTTGATCTAGTAAAATTTGTATTCTAGGTTTTATTTGTGTTGTTGTATTTGATTTATCAACAATATCCCTGTATGTTAACCAATTTCTTTTGTTGTTTTTTTGTCTGGGATCTGAAGGCCTTCCATCCTTGAGAGCCAGTTGGGAATTTTAATATAAAATATATTTTTGTATTTATATCCCCCCTTTCTCTCCTGTAGGAGACTCAAAGGGGCTGACAAACTCCTTTCTCTTCCCCTCCCCACAATAGACACCGAGGCCCTTTCCACACGGAGGCGGAAGGGCTTGGGTCGGCGTTTCTGCCGCTGACCCGACGATGCGGACAGTCCCAGAAAGAACCAGGAAGACGGCGACGCTAGGTGACGCACCGGAGGGCCGGAGAGCAGGTGAGTGAAGGCATGGAGTGGGGGGGCGGAAGCTCCGGGAAGCCGCTGCCGTTCGCACGTTTCTAGACGGCGTTTTCAGAAAAGTGCGCTTCCCAGCGCACTCTGAAAACGCCGGCTCGGTGCCGGGCAGGCGGCACGAGGGCGGCGCAGCTGCGAAGCGCCCCCTGTGCGAATGGCGGCCTGGGGACAGCGTTTTTGCCGTCCCCAGGCCGCCATATTCCGCCCGTGCGGAAACGGCCCTTGTGAAGTAGGCGGAGCTGAGAGAGTCCTGAGAGATTCCCCATGAAGATTTGCCACGGAGGTTTCCTCTGCTTGCAGCTCATCCAGCTGCTATTTCACTGTCAAAAGTAGATGAATAAAGTTTGTTTTGCCAACCAATCCTGTGCCCGTGCTGTGTTTCTTTTCTTTTCCTTATTTCCGAGGGCAATGTCTCCAAAAATATGGCGACCCGATTATAGGCGTTGCAACAGGTGCCTATTTGTGTTGCTGTAGCTTCGCAGACATCCCTCTCAAAACGAAACAAAAAAATAGGAAGAACGACACATGAGTGGGATTGCTCGGCAAAACAAACTTTATTCATCCACTTTTTAATGAGCTGCAAGCCGAGGAAACCACCATGGGGATTCTCCACAGAGAATCTGCTACAGCACACAAAATGGCGGGTGCTATATAACAGGGGTCCCCAAACTACGGCCCGGGGGCCAAATGTGGCCCCCTGGAGGCATTTATCCGGCCCGCCAGGCATGGCAGAGATGGCTCCATTCATATGCAGTGGGGGCTCGAGGGAGAGGAGGAATTGGCCCCAACGGCAGTTGATTGCAGTTACATGATGGCACCCCCAAATCTCCATGCATTTTCTGACCCAGAGTTGGAAACCTTACATGTGGCAATGCCTGCTCCGCCCTTCCCTCTCGGCTACTCCATGTGTTGCTCTCAGGGTTTCTGTTCTGCCTCACTCCCATTGGCATCAGCCAGGCTGGCGAATCGCTCGCTGGCTGCTAGGGAGGAAAGAACCCAGGAAGATACCTGATCCTGGGTGAGATGGAATGCTTCATTGGGAAAGTTCTGCTTTTTTTTACAGGGGAAGGTATTCCACAGCCTCCCCAACAATATTTGGAGCCCACCCTGTACTTGACATACTTTGATCACTGTTCTAAAAATAGACCATGACAGAAAGGCTGAAAGGTGAAATCAAACATTTTACAATCATTTGTGCATAGGAATTGGTTCAGTTTTTTTTAGTCCGGCCCTCCAACAGTCTGAGGGACAGTGAACTGGCCCCCTGTTTAAAAAGTTTGGGGACCCCTGCTATATAATATGAAATGGTTTACAAAATTATATTGCAATAAGTGTAAGGTTGTTTCGGTTTGCTAACAGTCTGAAGTCAACCTTGAGTCTACATTCCTTCATCTGGGCGTTGTGCCCAGACCTGTTCGTATCTCCTTCTTAACCTTGCTGGCTTCTATGCTGTGTGAATTTCTGTCTTGGTGGGAATAGTGGGATGGGAAAGCAGGGTTGTTTTGAGCTGGGATTTCCGTGGGAAAACATTGCCTGTAAAAGCGGCAGCTGGGGAGAGTCTGATCAGATTCCGCATTGTCTGTAAAAGATCATGAATGCCAGTCAATAAAGAGCTTTTAAAGTTACTGTTGGCCTGGACTTTTCTGGTTCCTTACAAGAAGTCAATCTGCAAAAAAGTTGTATTACAAAATAAATTGTACACCTTTATTAAGGGAAAAATAAACATGGATTCAGTTACTTAACAGGGGAAGTCCAAAGCAATAAGTATTGGGCAGTTACATCACAATGAAAGGGATAAAATCATGATTATGGGATATTGAAATGGCCTAGATAAGAAAAGAAATTTATTTAAGTTAAAATATGAAGGGCATATAGCATTATGAAATACAAGGTATATTTGTAGGTTAAATATTAAAAATATGGAATGAAAAATAAGGTAGTATAGTATAGATGTTTAAGTTTATTAAAGCTAAAGAATAAATTAGCAAAGGATAGTGAAGTAACTGATTAGATTTAGATGTATTGAATTATGTGTTATTGTTATGGGTAGTTGGGGTAGGATAGATTATGTTTGGGTAACTGTAAATGTGGGTCATTTGTTACATGTTAATATTTGTTGATGTCTTATGTGTTGATAATAAAACTGCAAGGATTGTCATGCCCTTATATAAAGCAGTGGTGCGACTGCACTTGGAGTACTGTGTTCAGTTCTGGTCGCCACATCTCAAAAAGGATATCGAAGAGATAGAAAAAGTGCAGAGAAGGGCAACGAGGATGATTGAGGGACTGGAGCACCTTCCTTATGAGGAGAGGCTGCAGTGTTTGGGACTCTTTAGTTTGGAGAGGAGACGTCTGAGGGGGGATACGATTGAAGTCGATAAAATTATGCATGGGGTCGAAAATGTTGACAGAGAGAAATTTCTCTCTCTTTCTCACAATACTAGAACCAGGGGGCATTCATTGAAAATGCTGGGGGGAAGAATTAGGACTAATAAAAGGAAACACTTTTTCACGCAACGCGTGATTGGTGTTTGGAATATGCTGCCACAGGAAGTGGTGATGGCCACTAACCTGGATAGCTTTAAAAGGGACTTGGACAGATTTATGGAGGAGAAGTCGATCTATGGCTACCAATTTTGATCCTCCTTGATCTCAGATTGCAAATGCCTTAGCAGACCAGGTGCTCAGGAGCAGCAGCAGCAGAAGGCCGTTGCTTTCACATTCTGCATGTGAGCTCCCAAAGGCACCTGATGGGCCACTGCGAGTAGCAGAATGCTGGACTAGATGGACTCTGGTCTGATCCAGCAGGCTAGTTCTTATGTTCTTATGCAGGGGTCCCCAAACTTTTTAAACAGGGGGCCAGTTCACTGTCCCTCAGACTGTTGGAGGGCCGGACTAAAAAAAACTGAACCAATTCCTATGCACAAATGATTGTAAAATGTTTGATTTCACCTTTCAGCCTTTCTGTCATGGTCTATTTTTAGAACAGTGACCAAAGTATGTCAAGTACAGGGTGGGCTCCAAATATTGTTGGGGAGGCTGTGGAATACCTTCCCCTGTAAAAAAAAGCAGAACTTTCCCAATGAAGCATTCCATCTCACCCAGGATCAGGTATCTTCCTGGGTTCTTTCCTCCCTAGCAGCCAGCGAGCGATTCGCCAGCCTGGCTGATGCCAATGGGAGTGAGGCGGAACAGAAAGCCTGAGAGCAACACATGGAGTAGTCGAGAGGGAAGGGCGGAGCAGGCGTTGCCACATGTAAGGTTTCCAACTCTGGGTCAGAAAATTCATGGAGATTTGGGGGTGCCATCATGTAACTGCAATCAACGGCCGTTGGGGCCAATTCCTTTTCTCCCTCGAGCCCCCACTGCATATGAATGGAGCCATCTCCGCCATGCCTGGCGGGCTGGATAAATGCTTCCAGGGGGCCACATTTGGCCCCCGGGCCGTAGTTTGGGGAGCCCTGTTCTTATGTTTCAATGGTTTCATGTATGTTTTATGTGCAATGTGTTTTTTAAAGAAGGAAATTAATAAAAAGTATTATGGAAAAAATGGCGGGTACTATTGGTATACTGACAAGTGCTCTGTGGAGCAGATGTGGAAAACAGATCCATTTTGGCTGGCGGCACTTGTGCTGGGGGAACACAGAATGCCAAAAGGGATCTTTTGATAACATCCTAAAGATGTTGTATCTATGCTGTGCGGAATCCACCCTGGAAAATAGAGAGAGAAACCAGGCAAGCTAACTTGTACAGGAACAGTTGTGAAGAAGAACAAATGACAAGATATCCGCATTAGCAGAAGTTTATGATGTGCTCCGGATGAACTAAGAAAACATCGCCCGCTCCTCAGAAATGTTGTCAATCTCGCTGAAACGCTTTTGTCTTCCTCCCAGCATCTTCAGCCGCCTCACCTGAGCAGGAGGCCCCAAAATCCCCTTCTGTATTTCGCTGGAGGCAAAAAAACTGTGGCTGCAGTTCTGACTGGGAGAGCTCTGTTAAGAAATGGTTCGGATTTTATGAGTCCTGCGTAAGAGCTGGGTTATAGATGAGATGAAAAGCGGAGATAGAACGCTTGTCATGTGAGAAAGAGCTGAAGGGATGGGAGAGGCTTAGCTCAGAGTTGAAAAGAAAAGAAGAGAGAGACATGTTGACAGGTTTTCAAATGCCTGAGAAAAGGATTTCAAGGAAGAGAGACAGAAGAATTTCTCACCTGGACCACGAAGCAAAGAGAGGGAAGGGAAGGTGGCTCTTCACGGCACTTTCAAAACAATGTAGAGGGTATAACTGGTGTGAAATACAGCCGTTCATTTTGGGTGGGGCTCGTAGGCTGCACCACGGTTTTCATATCAACATTTAAAGCTCTTAACAGTCTGGGAACAACATATCTGCAAGAAAGTCTCTCTCAATATATCCCCAGAGAATGTTATGCTCGGCGAATCAGAAGCAGAAGAAAAAGAAGCAGAAGCAGCAGCAGCAGCAGCAGCAGCAGCAGAAGAAGAAGAAGAAGAAGAAGCACAAGCAGAAGCAGAAACAGAAACAGAAGCAGAAACAGAAACAGAAGAAGAGGAGGAGGAGGAGAAGGAGAAGAGGAGGAGGAGGAGTGGTTTGGATTTATACCCCACCTTTCTCTTCTGTAAGGAGACTCAAGGTTGCTTACAAGCTCTTTTCCCTTCTTCTCCCCACGACAGACACCTTATGAGATAGGTGGGGCTGAGAGCTCAGAAGAACTGTGACTAGCCCAAGGTCATGCAAAAGGAATATAGGAATGCGGAAACACACCTGGTTCACCAGATAATCCTCTCCCACTCAGGTGGTGTAGTGGTTAACAGCAGAAGGACTCTATGCTGGAAAACCTGGTTTGATTCCCCACTCTTCCACATGAGCTGCAGACTCTCATCTGGTGAACTGGATTTGTTTCCCCCTCCTCCTCATGAAGCCTGCTGGGTGACCCTGGGCCAGTCACAGTTCTCTCTTGATCCCACCTACCAGTCTGTTTTGGGGAGAGGAAGGGAAAGGAGTTTGTAAGATGCCTTGATATCCCAGGAGAGAAAGACAGGGTATAAATCCAAAGTCTTCCTCCTCCTCCTCTTCATCATCATCAAAGGAGCAGCAGTGGCGTAGTGGTTAATAGCAGGTGCATTCTGATCTGGAGGAACCGGGTTTGATTCCCTGCTCTGCCGCCTGAGTTATAGAGGCTTATCTGGGGAATTCAGATTAGCCTGTACACTCCCACACACGCCAGCTGGGCGACCTTGGGCTAGTGACAGCTTTTCGAGCTCTCTCAGCCCCACCCACCTCACAGGGTGTTTGTTGTGAGGGGGGAAGGGCAAGGAGATTGTAAGCCCCTTTGAGTCTCCTACAGGAGAGAAAGGGGGGATATAAATTAAAAAAAAGGAAAAGAGCACATATGGAAGGAATGGGATTTAACAATCGCCACCTTTTCCCCTGGTTTAATTGCCTTGCCATCTTAACAGCCTCTTGTTTATCTCTGTTCTTTGGCTATTTTTCTGGCTCTTTGCCTCTCTCTTGTTTCCCCAATCTGTAAAGGCTTCCAGGACTCACAAGTTCATGGGATATCTCTGCCATCAACCAATGGAACCCACCAGAAGCTGATTCCAAAGTGTTGGAGCAAATATTCATGGTGTCAGCCATGAGGAAGCTCTACCTTTTACCCCCAAATCCAGGATACTTGTTCCACTGTGATATGGGAGACTCATCCCGTTATCTCGATCTCTGAGCAGATATGCCAGTATCCTCTTCTCTCCCCATTCCCAAACTGGTACACTTGGAACATTTGAAACCTGCCTTCTGAGTCCCACTTACTGGGGAAACATCTTGACCCCAGACTGAAGCACCGTGCTCTCAGATTCAGAAAATGTCAGCTTTCTCTTCCCGCCCTTTTACTACTTTCCCAATTCCATTTAGAGAAAATGGCACATAATAATTAGGTTCCCAGCTATGCCAAAATTTGAAATACATTTCTTTAAAAATAGCCTTTTTAAAGTTCAGGTCTAATTTTTCTCCCCTCTCTCCATCAGAGGAACAATAGAGATCAGTCTCTTTTTAAAATAGTCACTTGGAAGTGCATGCCAGATGTTGGCAGTTTCCAAAAAAGAAGAAAATAGTTTTGAAGCCAATTGCAAAGTGTTCCCTTTTTCGAGATGTGGTTCAGTTTCCATTTTAGATACGTGACTCTAGCACAACACAACATTTTAGATACGTGACTCTAGCACAATTTTCCCTTGCAGAAATTACCAGAGAGAGGGGAGAATTAAAAGTTGAAGATGGGCAACAGATAAATGTAAGTTGGCTGGTAGGTGAGCAGCAGTGGCGTAGTGGTTAAGGAGCAGGTACATTCTAATCTGGAGGAACCGGGTTTGATTCCCCACTCTGCTGGCTGAGCTGTGGAGGCTTATCTGGGGAATTCAGATTAGCCTGTGCACTCCCATACTCGCCAGCTGGATGACCTTGGGCTAGTCACAGCTTTTCAGAGCTCTCTCAGCCCCACCCACCTCACAGGGTGTTTGTTGTGAGGGGGGAAGGGCAAGGAGCTTGTAAGCCCCTTTGAGTCTCCTACAGGAGAGAAAGAGGGATATAAATCCAAACTTTTCTTCTTCTTCTTCTTCTTCTTCTTCTTCTTCTTCTTCTTCTTCTTCTTCTTCTTCTTCTTCTTCTTCTTCTTCTTCTTCTTCTTCTTCTTCTTCTTCTTCTTCTTCTTCTTCTTCTTCTTCTTCTCCTTCTCCTTCTCCTTCTCCTTCTCCTTCTCCTTCTCCTCCTTCTCCTTCTCCTTCTCCTCCTTCTCCTTCTCCTTCTCCTTCTTGATGGGAAGGAAATAAGGAAGAAGTAAAACTGGAGAAGCAAAGGGGGCTCCCAGAGAATGGAAAGAGGAAATAGTCAGGTAGGATGATATGAGGTGCCCTTTCACAATTTGTAATAACCCTACACACCAAAAATAACCCTACACACCAAGGACACACCAAAGATTTTTTTTCTCCAAAAGAAAAAAAAAGTCTGTCCCCAAAGGAACTGAAAAGTCCTTATTTTATTAGTGTAGCTTGTGAGTGATGTTACTATGGTATGCAAATCTGGTCCCACCCTTAAATTAAAATATATTTATTCAACAAATTTGTCTTTTGTTTTTCCCCTCTGTCCTAAGGACCCTCCCAGAAAGCGGTAGAGGGTTACTGAATTTCCCCACCCTATTCCTTGTCAGAAATGAATTGGCACTAGAGGCTTTTGAACAATTAAAAAAAAGCTGAACTAGAAACCTTTATTAATATGAAGTTGTATGGCATTGTCACAAAGAAAAAACAAGCAAGTTTCAATATCAGGTAGTTGTTTACAGAGTGATGTTACTGCTTCAGTTTAGACACTGTTACAAGATTTGCATACATTTCTCAGAGCCTAGCAAGATGGAAAGATGTGGGAAGTAATGTAATATTCAGAAAGCTTTTACATGCTGTCTATTTTCCTTAGGAATTTATAATACTCTTTAGGCCTGGGCTCCCCCAGATGCCAGAGTTATCAGAACTCTATCATTTATAGCTAGCTTGAGTGAATACATTTATCCTGAGGTAAAACCTTCACCAGTCCAACTTAACACCAGATTAAGGATAATTACCACATGATTATTCTTTCTTCACACATATTATAATCAAGATTTTCTCTTCTAATTCTCAGAAGAATCCCTTCCCTCACTGGGTACTGACTGAATTAGAAGCCTCGCTGCCTCTCCCTTTCAGTGTATCTTTCCAAAAATAACCAATAGCCTTGGGTATGTCTCTGTTAAACTGCTACCAGGGAACACAGATCACACCATCCACATCTATCTGACAATCTACTTGAAAAGCAAAGCTTTCAGCCAAGGATACAAAGTTGTTTACTCAGCTTCTGCCTCTCCAAAACTTCTCCAACTTTCATGCCGGCCTCCCAATTTCCAGATTGCCAATGTGCACATTTAATAAATGCACCTTTTTGCCCCTCCTCCCCAACAATTTTGACAACAGGACTATGTCAGGATGGGGGAAAATATATACTGTAGGTTTGGAGACCCAATGGTCCACCGTCTGTGGATATTAGGTTTTAATATTAGGTGTTAATGTTCAGTTTTACATTGCATTATTGGAACCTTTTAAAGTTTTAACCTTGTGTGTTAGCCACCCTGATCCCAACCTTGGCCAGGTGGGTGGAGTACAAATATAAGTATGATAAAACCAAATAAAATAATGTTCTGTTCCAAAAAACTGATTTACTGGCACTCTCTCCTGTAGTCAATCAGAAGCGCTCTTTCTCCCTTTCTTATGTTCCTATGGATAAATGTTTATATTCAGGTTGGTTCTTTCTAGTTACTTGTTAGCACAGTCTTGGAATCTGTCACCCGTGTGCTCTCCGCTCTCCCACTCCATTCTCATTCAGGAGCCAGAGGAGGAAATCAGGCATAGTGAGAAAAAGTCACTTCAGCACCGCGGAGAGCTCACAGCAAGCCTCTTCCATTGTTCCCTTCTCCTTAAGAACATAAGAACATAAGAACAAGCCTGCTCGATCAGACCAGAGTCCATCTAGTCCAGCACTCTGCTACTCGCAGTGGCCCACCAGGTGCCTTTGGGAGCTCACATGCAGGATGTGAAAGCAATGGCCTTCTGCTGCTGCTGCTCCTGAGCACCTGGTCTGCTAAGGCAGGATCAAGATTGGTAGCCATAGATCGACTTCTCCTCCATAAATCTGTCCAAGCCCCTTTTAAAGCTATCCAGGTTAGTTTCCATCCCCACCTCCTGTGGCAGCATATTCCAAACACCAATCACACGTTGCGTGAAGAAGTGTTTCCTTTTATTAGTCCTAATTCTTCCCCCCAGCATTTTCAATGAATGCCCCCTGGTTCTAGTATTGTGAGAAAGAGAGAGAAATTTCTCTCTGTCAACATTTTCGACCCCATGCATAATTTTATAGACTTCAATCATATCCCCCCTCAGACGTCTCCTCTCCAAACTAAAGAGTCCCAAACGCTGCAGCCTCTCCTCATAAGGAAGGTGCTCCAATCCTTCAATCATTCTCGTTGCCCTTCTCTGCACTTTTTCTATCTCTTCAATATCCTTTTTGAGATGCGGTGACCAGAACTGGACACTTATGCTTCTTATGCTTCTATGGATAAATGTTTATATTTATTGATTCATTTTGTATCTTACATTTCTACCCCCTCCAATCTCCCAGGGGATTCAAGGCGGCTTGCATATGTACATATAGTAAAACAATACAATGTTATACAAACAATATAAAAGGTATAAACATGAAAACCAGTTACCAACAAGATGGCATAAAACCTATGTAAAAAACATAAAGGAGCAGACGTGCATGTCGCACCCAGACAAAGGCCATGGGATGATATTGAAGAAAGGGGTGCTCGGCTGGCCCGTCAGAAAAGGCCCGGTGGAACAACTCTGTTTTGCATCCCCTGCACTATTGAGACAAACTCCACGAGGCCCAGATGTCACTAAGGAGTGCATTCCGCCAGTTCGGGGCCAGGGTTGTAAAAGCCCTCGCCTATGTCAATGCCAGCCAGACATCCTTGGGGCCAAGGACCACCAACAGATTCCCTTCCGCAGACCAGAGGGGTCTTTGAGGACAATAAGGGAAGAGGCCAGTGGTGGAATCCAAAAATTTTAGTAACAGGTTCCCTCGTCAGCCCTCCCTCAGCAAAGGGGGCAGAGGCGTACCTAGGCAAACCTGGTGAGACTGGTGAGATAAAAGGTACGAAAGGCTGAGAATCAATGAACTGCAGTACCTGAAAGGGATTAACCCAGTTCAGGGAGTTACATTATTAGTCACAATTGCTATATGGAACCTTCACGGTTATGGGAGCAGCAGTGGCATAGGAGGTTAAGAGCTCATGTATCTAATCTGGAGGAACTGGGTTTGATTCCCAGCTCTGCCGCCTGAGCTTTGGAGGCTTCTCTGGGGAATTCAGATTAGCCTGTACACGACCACACATGCCAGCTGGGTGACCTTGGGCTAGTCACAGCTTCTCAGAGCTCTCTCAGCCCCACCTACCTCACAGGGTGTTTGTTGTGAGGGGGGAAGGGCAAGGAGAGAAGCCCCTTTGAGTCTCCTGCAGGAGAGAAAGGGGGGATATAAATCCAAACTCTTCTTCTTCTTCACGTTCAAAGGTAGTATGCCTCTTGGGGAGGCGAGGGCGTGGAGATGGAAAAGTGGACCCAATTAGCAACCCCCTCTTGGCACACACAAATAATTAGTAACCCACTCTCGGGAACTGGTGAGAACCTGCTGGATCCCACCTTTGGAAGAGGCGGTCTAGCAGATATGCCACCTGAACTCAGCCTTGGCCAGGAAGGGTGGAGTATGAATATAAGTATAATAAAACCAAACCAAATAATTTTCTGTTGGGCCACTGATTAACTCCAGTCCCAGACTGTGGGACTGGAGGGAGGCCATCCCTTGGCAACTGGTATGCAGAAGTGGGGTGATGTGACGTGTTGTATAATGGTAGCTGCAACAGTGGCTATGCTTAATTCTGGCAATAGAAGTCCGAATGCTTATTCCTGACGCCGATTCCTAATGAAGAGATCAACTGAATACAGAGTCTTGTTATCGAATAGTTCAGGGGCACAACGCAGTGCCTCAAAATCCCTTGAAATTCTTCTCTTTCTGGCAGATGCTTACCATTCCTTACATCTTCCTTGCATTCTCCAGTGGGCACGGCATCAAGCCCAAAATGGATATATCCTTACTTTCAATTTCCTTTCTTTCTCTGTTCCTTAAAAAAGAAAGAAAGGAAATGGGATGGCTGAATACGTGGGTTTGTATGCACACAGTGCAAACTCAAAGGATTCTATTGTTAACTGTTTTACGGTTCTGCGGGCTGTCAGGGCTGGCAGCTCCATAAACTAAGTGCATTTGACTGCTAATTTCCTATTGAAAGACACAGGAAAGCTCCTCGAATTAATGGTGTAGGACAAGTTTACAAACTGTCAGCCTTTGAAGAGAAAATTAGTGTTTCACCCTAATACAAGCTAAATACCGCAGGCTGGAACCGAGCAGTCCTTGGAACAGTCATGGCTGGCACAGCCGATATGAACAGCATGAACGCAGAATGGCTTGGAAGTTCAGCAGAGTGTCAGGGGGATGCTATCGAGGTGACTGAGATACATTCCCAGATCCATGTAACTATTTGAAATAAAAATAATAATAATGCTGCTAGGAGGACATATGTAACCAGCCTGCTATATGTATCCACTGCCATCTGTGCATTCTTTCCTTGAGCTTTACTTTATGGCTTCACATGCTTTGAAGACAACTGGGCTTCCCCTGGTACCTCTGTTCCATGGGAACTGTGTTACATCATCTCATAGGACAGGAAGCCAGGTGGCTCTCTCTGGCCCTTTCCGCACGGGCCAGTTAACTCAGGTGAGAGGTGGGTTGCATGAACCCGTCCTCGCCCTGTCCATTCCTGTGGACAGCCAGCCATGAGAATGGGGCATGTGCCTTCACATGGAGGCATGAGCCATTTTGGGTCACTGACTCCCTGCAAAGCTGGGCCCATATGGCCCATTCCCCCTGTGTGGTTGCGCAGGTTGGAGCTGGGGGCTGCCATTCTCAAGTCTGATCGTGGCCCCCGAATACAGCTTCCAGTTGCAGCCATTCGCTCAGCCGCAGATGTCAGCCGCCTTAAAATAAAATAATTGCTAAAAACACGATTCTCAAAAAAAAACAACCCTTGCCCTGCAGCCAATAGCGCAGGTTAGGGGTGGGTTAGACCCATGTTAGAAGAGAAGAAGAGTTTGGATTTATATCCCCCCTTTCTCTCCTGCAGGAGACTCAAAGGGGCTGACAATCTCCTTGCCCTTCCCCCCTCACAACAAACACCCTGTCAGGTAGGTGGGGCTGAGAGAGCTCTGAGAAGCTGTGACTAGCCAAAGGTCACCCAGCTGGCGAGTGTGGGAGTGTACAGGCTAATCTGAATTCCCCAGAGAAGCCTCCACAGCTCAGGCGGCAGAGCTGGGAATCAAACCCAGTTCCTCCAGATCAGAGTGCACTCGCTCTTTAGTTACTGCTCTTAGCCACTACGCCACTGCTGCTAGGGTCAGGAACCATGTGAAGTTCCCGCCCAAACCGGATTTAATCCTCCCCCCCCCCCCGGATAATTGGTCTGTGCGGAAAGGACCTCTTGCTATCTGTCGCCTTATCTCCAAAAACTTGTTTTCCCAACCGCTTGGGAAAATGGGAGGGGGGCTTTCTATGAAGGATAAAGGGGGCCATGAAAGCCATCTTCATCAGAATGGGCTTTGCCAAGCATGGTGCTTCGATACCTCTTCAATAATAATAATAATAATAATAATAATAATAATAATAATAATAATAATAATAATAATAATAAGAAGAAGAAGAAGAAGAAGAAGAAGAAGAAGAAGAAGAAGAAGAAGAAGAAGAAGAAGAAGAAGAAGAGGAGGAGGAGTTTGGATTTATATCCCCCTTTCTCTCCTGTAGGAGACTCAAAGGGACTTACCATCTCCTTGCCCTCCCCCGCTCACAACAAACACCCTGTGAGGTGGGTGGGGCTGAAAGAGCTCCGAGAAGCTGTGACTAGCCCAAGGTCACCCAGCTGGCATGTGTGGGAGTGTACAGGCTAATCTGAATTCCTCAGATAAGCCTCTACAACTCAAGCGGCAGAGCTGGGAATCAAACCCGGTTCCTCCAGATCAGAGTGCACCTGCTCTTAGCCACTACGCCACTGCTGCTCCTCTACTGATCAATACCTCAGAGTTCGTTCATTGGCTTAAGGCTGCAAGACCTAACACAGAGGCAAGATTCTTTTTTTTTTCCAGCGGAGGATTTGAACCCAGCAAACCAAGGGCATTGCAGTCATAAATGGTTTGCTGACATTTTGTTACGCCTTGTTTCTTTCCAGTACCACATAATCAGGAGTGATGTTTTTAACTTGTATGGAATTAAGGATTGCCCAGGCTGCCCTGAGCTCATCAGATCTTGAAAGCTAAGTAGCATCATACTTGGTTAGTACTTTGATGGGAGACCCGAAGGAAAGTCTAGGGTCCCTATGCAGAGGTAGGCAATGGCTCTTTCCATGACCGTGGGCAAGGGGCACAATTTTATGTACTTCGTTTTGATTTCGTTGAATTTTGGCTCTGCCCTTTCATCAAATTTGATCTTCAGGGCAGCTAAAAGGGGAAAAAATGTGTAGGACCCCTCAAAATAATAAAACCACAGTGCGGCAACTATGAAGAATTGAGAACAGAAGGTGTGCCAGATCATATTAAAGAATAAGAAATGAATCATTTAAAAATAGTACTATTTATTTTTTTAAAAAAAACATGTGTCAACATAGCAGCTCAAAGCTGTTTGCGTGTTTTCTTTTTTAAGAGACCAGCATGCTGTAGTGATTAAGAGTCGGTGGACTCTGTTCTAGAGAACCGGGTTTGATTCCTCACTCCTCCACATGAGTGGGGGACTCTAATCTGGAGAACCACGTTCTATCTGCCACTCCTCCACATGAAGCCTGCTGGGTGACCTTGGCCCAGTCGCAGCTCTCTCAGAATTCTCTTAGCCCCACCTACCTCACAAGGGGTTTGTTCTGGGGAAGTGAAGGTGATTGCAAACCACTTCAGGCTCCTTAAAGGTAGAGAAAAGCAGGGTATAAAACCCAAAACCTCTCTCTTAGAAAGGTTTCCCTCCCCAGAAGACTTTATTTATTTATTTATTTATTTATTTATTTATTTATTTATTTATTTATTTATTTATTTATTTATTTATTTATTTATTTATTTATTTATTTATTTATTTATTTATTTATTATTTGATTTAGTATACCGCCCTATCCCCAAAGGGCTCAGGGCGGTGAACAATATAAAAGCATATATAAACATAAACATATAAAAGTTTAAAATTTTCATTCTAAAACAGTATCCCACGAACCCATATGCAACCCTCCCAAGAAGAATGATGGGTCCCGATGATGTTAGGGACCCTATACAGCAGGGGGAGGATGAAAGCAGGGCACCCTCAGCGGCTGGTCTCTCCGAAGGCCCGGTGGAACAATTCGGTCTTGCAGGCCCTACGGAACTCTCCAAGGTCCCGCAGGGCCCGGACAGCTGGAGGGAGAGTGTTCCACCAGGCAGGGGCCAGAGCCGTAAAGGCCCTGGCCCGAGTGGAGGCCAGCCGCATCATTGAGGGGCCGGTGACCTCCAGTAAGTTGGCCTCTGCTTCAAAGTGAAGACTTTAAAGTGAAGTTTGGATCAAGTTTCCTGCCCTAGCAGGGGGTGGGCTAGATGATCTCAAAGACATCTGTATCTAGCACTGGACATTACTTAGAAAGTTCTGTCACTTGTAAAAGAAATTTTGCTACTTTTTCCAAGAGCACGGCCTCTGTATTATTTAACAAAAGCTCCACAACAGAGTTGTCAGAGTCTCCTTCAGGTTTGTCAAAGACCAGCCTAGGAGAGAAATTCCTAATACCCACATATCTCGGACAGTCGAGTATAATGTGAGCAAGAGTCTCCACTTGGTTTTTCCAGTGTGGACAGACCCGATCCTGGAGAGGGATAAATAGGTAGCGACCCTTTGTAAGGGCCGATGGGAAAGTATTGCATCTGGCCCTTGTGGATGAGGGTTCAGCAGCCAATCCCGCACTTGCCTTCCTCCCAACCCAGGAGCGAGGCAACTGGGGCAACTTCTGGGGCAACGGTGGCAGGCCACCATCCATGCTGCCCTGGGAAAAGTCCTCCCCGTTCCCCCAGCCCACTTCCCTCCTCTCCCAAATCCTCCTGCTTCACACCCCACCCTCTCCCAGACCCCAGATGAAACAGGTTTGGCAGGGGAAAGTGGCAGACTGCCCTCCTCGCTGTCTACTCAATGGCCCTCCTGTGTCCCCCCCCCGACCTCTCCTGAGCCACAGATTAGGTCATCTGTTCTCCTGCCAGCTCTGGCATCCAACTCCCCATTTCCCCCCCCACACCTCCCTCCAACCCAAACACAAAGGGGGACCAACCTGGATGACAGAGGCCCCTTCTGCACACACAAAATAATGCGTTTTCAAACCACTTTCACAACTGTTTGCAAGTGGATTTTGCTATTCCGCACAGCTTCAAAGAGGACTGAAAGCAGTTTGAAAGTGCATTATTCTGCTTGTGCGGAAGGAGCCAGAGAGTAGCATTCTTGGGTAAGTCTGGGTTGGGTGGACACTGGTATGCAAGTGGACTCCTGGGGAGTGAAGGGAAGGGGCAGCAAATCCCTGTCTGCCCCCCCCCCCTCTCTCCCTTTCCAGACCCTATTTTATTTAACGTTAAAATGGACTTTGGAGCTCGTGTATTATATAAAGAAATGTCTAATAAGCAGAAAAATGAAATATGAGTCAAACAGATTCAGTTGGCGGGTGTCTGTGAATGCTGGCAGGTCTTCCAAAATGTTGTGGCGTGTCACTTTTGAAAGGCGGGTCATAGAATCATAGCGTTGGAAGAGACCCCAAGGGCCATCAAGTCCAAGCCCCCTGCCATGCAGGAACACACAATCAAAGCACTCCCAACTTATGTTCATC